>NW_016159267.1:0-6988 GCF_001687245.7 Rhagoletis zephyria | reverse complement strand
GGTAAAAATCACGGACTTCTACCTGCCGTCAAAAACGAGCCAAAACAATTCATCTACCTATTGAGTACCGCAAACACTGCAAAACTAAAAAGACGTACCTAACAAAAGAAAGAGGTAGTTAACAAGGAGTACAAATACGAGCAACCAACAAAAATTATGCAGAACGAAAAATGACACTGAAGATGGCACAACGCCGAAACCGGTTTGTCTCCAAACCAAATTTGACAAGGGATGACGGAAATTCGTTCCATAATACATCATTAGTCACGACTTTTTCCGTTTCATTTACGATGTTGTTACGTCTTTTTGCATTTCAGATGACGATATGTACTTAAATATCACTCATTTACTTTAACGAGTGTCAAAAAAGCAGAACTCGAGATAAACGGCTTTAAAGTTTTGAATTTATATATACATACATATGTATGTACGAAGAAGGTTTATAAATCGTCGGAACCTTATCTTTTGACTACGCAAACCGATTTCAATCATTTTTCCACCGGAATTATAACATATATTATATTTAAAGATTTCCGCCAAATATTTCGGAAAAATATGTATTAAGGTTTACGTCGAGTTATTTCCGGACAAGACTCCGTCAGAAAATAAGCGATATCCAAGGGCTTTCCCGACTCGACCAGGACTACGATCTGTACGATCGCTGATCGCGAAAATTTCGTGCATTTATAAGACTTTATAAATATTAACAAAATTAAAAAAAAATTTATAAATATTTTTCCAAAGCACTCATGGAAATTCGAATTAAATACTACTGGTACTAGTGATACTCTAACTCTGAAAATATTCACACACTTTTTACGCGACTGCCTTAATTTTAAGTGACTACAAAGGAAATAATTTAAAAATGCCGGTTTGGGCACTCAAGAAACAGGCTTGCTTTACTTTTATGATTCTTTTGCATTTACATAGTAACTGCGCATAAATACATATTTACGTACATAAGTGCTACTGGAAGCGTAGAAGATTAGCAGGTAGCGTCAAAGAAGCGCAAGTGCAAGTCTCTTACCTCCTTTGATATTGTTAGCAACGCACCTTTATTGGTTTCCATGCAATTAAATGACGTATTCTCATTTTCATCTTTGATAGAGCGCATTTTTACAGCGCCATCTGCACAGGAGGATACACCGCCAACGCCAACGCCAACGCCATTGCCACTCCCACCACTACCACCGCTGCCAACGCAAGCGGAAAACGGCGACTCCAGCAGCGATTCACTGTCACTGTGCGCTTCGTCTTTAATCTTCGCCAAATTGCTACTGTCCGATTCTTGAGAATCTTGTGAGTCGCTAGCTCCTTTCGAGTGTTCCTGCTTCGCCTTCTTTTGGATTTTTTTCACCTTGGCACGCTGATTTTGAAACCAAACCTAATGTGGTGAGTAAGCAAAGAAGTGTTGGCTATTAGTGTACATAAGTTTGAGCGGAATTTAAGTCAGTTTTCTGCAAGAGGATCTACCTTTATTTATTTTATTTTTTTTTTTAGTTTTAATATTAGCATGATTACATACATTTTTTTATTTATTTTTTTCAAGTCATAATAAAATAATGTAGTTACTCACACCTTCCTGGTAATTAGATTAACTGGTTAAAAATTATTATTTTCTAGTGTATTTCATTGTTGTAAACTGAATAAAAAATACGAGTAAATAACAAGATAACCAGGCAGGTGTGAACACCCTTAATGTTTCAAAAAAAAATATGTTTACATATAAAGCATTTTTACCTGTACAATTCTTAAACTTAATCCAGTCTCCTTTGCTAAATTCTCTCTTACTTTTCGACATGGTTTTGGCGATAACTCAAAAGATGCTTTGAAAGCCCTTCTCTGCTGCGTATTCAGAATGGTGCGGGGTCGCTTAGGACCACGTCGTCCATCCAATTTCGGCGTAAATAAGTCGTCGCCATAAAAATCTGCGCGTAGAGAGAAAATAAATTAAACAACACATGGGCACATACATACATACATATACACACATATATGTACATTAGACCAGTCCACCTTACACGCAACCAAACAAAAGTTCGCTGTGCACCTCTGAGTCCTATTTCTGAATATTTTTTCAGGGCAATTTCCTAAAAACATTTTGTTGTTTGGCCGAACCTACATACATACATACATATGTAGGTTAAATTGGTCCAAAAATGTATGTAAAAAAAATAAGGTCGGATTTTTAATGCCGGCACCCCCTAGGATTGTTCTATATCGAAAAAAATATACCCCTATTTTTTTATTTTGAAAAAAAAAATAGGGAGTGCTCAAAGCGCTCAAAGTTTTCCATGTATTTTATATGGGGGAAAAACAACTTTTCGTAGAATTTCGTAGTGTAGAATTCTTGAAAATCAACAGTTTTCGATCGGAAAACTTTTCTTATCTTCAGGAGATTCCCAGTAATAATACGCAATTGTCTCTTTAACCATTTTTTCATAGTAACTATATTTTATAGGTCCTCCAAAACCCCTAGAAAATGCAATGGAAAAATCTTTAATCATAAAAAATAGCTAAATAAACAATTGGATATTAATACTGGAAGTCTCCTGAAGAGAACCACAGTTTTCCGATTGAAAAATATTGATTTTTAAGAGTTTTATACCATTTCTACGAAAAATGATTTTTTCTCCATATAAAATACATGGAAAACTTTGAGCGATTTGAGCACCCCCTAAATATTTTTTGATTTCAAAATAAAAAAATAGGAGTATATTTTTTTCGATATAGAACAATCCTAGGGGTTGCCGGCATTAAAATTCCAACTTAATTTTTTTGGACCACTCTAATGTAGGTGCACCAAAAAATGTAAAAACTTTTCACTAAAAAGCCATAAAGTATAAATTTTTTAAATAGTTCTACTGGAATATTTGAAATATTACCTTAGCAAAAGTACAATGATTTTTTAACGATCTTTATTTTACTGGCATTAGGGTGTGACGTTATGATGATAAGAACTGAGATCTGGTTGGTAAGTACTAGAACAGAGTACCTGAGGACAATGAAAAGAAATTGCCTTCTCGAGATCTGATTGTAAATACCGAAGGTATGACTAGAAATGCAAAAAAATACCAATACGGTCGGGCAAAAAAAAATTTATATTTTTTCTAAATTGCCTAGCAAAATTTTTTTAGAACCAGAGGTGTAAGGCGAACAATTTTTCTGGTATGGTCGAATGTACATACGAACAAGTTTGCAAACATTTTCATAGCTAAATGATGAATGAAAACTAGAGTATTTTTAGTTTCGACTTTTGTGACGTCCAACCTACCATAACCCTGCAGCATTTCCACCTCCTTTTCATAATCCAAACGGCAGAATAGTTGACCCTGCTTCACCACATACTGCTCTCCCTTCTTCAAGATGCCGCCGCATACAACGCAGGCAAAGCATTTCAAATGGAAAACGCTGTCAAAAGTTCGCATAACCAGCTCATCGGAGGCGATTCTGTGACCACAGCCGAGGCATCGATTGCGCAGAAATTGTCTGTGAGTATGCGTATATGTATGTACATATGTAAATGCGTTAAAATGTAATAAGGTAACTTTGATAAAATAATTTTAGATTAAAGTTATGAATATGTACATATGTATATCTCCAAAACACACGTAAAAGTACAAAACAAGCTAGATACTGTTTAGATTTCATACGTGACTTATAGATCTGTGTGAGAGATCATTTTGCAATACCTCGAGCCAATCGGCCTTTATCTTTCGAAGGCTTTCCAATGACGCTTTAAGAGATCAATGCAGGAAGGGATAATTGAAAGTGCCTTGCATGCCGATTATATGCAAACTTTATTAACTTAAAAAGATAAAATTTATTAAAAGCGCATTTTCAATACGTATTCGTCCTTGTAAACCAAAAAACTGTATTGTTTTTAAATTCTACAGAATTTTCTTTCTCACTTGGTAACCATATATTTATTCTGGCTGCATTTATTTATTCATTCTGAACGTGTGGAATAAACCTGTTTGTTTATTTATTCTTTAGAACGTTCCTGATGATATGCTAACGTATATTTCAAACGTATTCTGTTTGTTCCGGCTGTGAAATGGGATTATCCGGAATGTATAAAGAAACGCAGCCTCTATATTACACTGATTTTTTTTTCTTTAAAATTAATTAATTAATTAATTAAAGTCCATGAAACAAAAATTCCTGACGACGGAGTGAAAAACTAACAAGTAATTTTTAGCAAAAAAAAAACCGACTTCAACTCTCATATAAGAAAAATATATATATATATATATATATCTCTCATGACCCACTGATCGGATCTTAACCAGATTCCGATGCAAAAAGAATTATCGAAATCGGTTGACGTGGTCCAAAGTTATGCGGTAACATACATAAAAAAAAATAAAAAAAAAAAATAAAAAAATATTCCGACGAACAGATAACCTCCTACTTTTTTGGAAGTCGGTTAAAAACACAGTTTTACTATATTTGCCCTATAGTTTCGTGATTATATCGATTTTTTCGCGTGTTTTGAAATTTTCCTGTTTTTGTGGCACGGTGTAATAGAATGAATAATTAATTGCGTGGAAATTATTTATACATAGAAAAAAGTAATTAGTTTTGTCTGATAAATAATGAAGTGAGAGTAACTGAAATTTTACTAGTATGTATAATATTTGAAATATTTTGCCTCTAACCGAATTCTAAGAGGAATACACAAATATTACGTATACGCCCTGACAATTGATTGGGTTTGAGCGTTTATTTAATTAGATTAGTTGAACGCCTTAAAGCTCTTCAAGCTTTAGGTACGTTTGGAGCAATATTCATATTTGCACATATGTTTGTTTCTATTTTATGTACTTATACTGTACTTATTTTTAATTGCACACACCTACATACATATCTACTAAATATGAAATATGTAAGTACATTTCATAACCATTCAAACAATAAACATACTAACGGTACCCAAATAAATGTGTATATACAAACATATACATATATATATATATACGCATACATATTGCAAATCATGAGCAAATATTTACCTTTCATAGTCTATGCGACAATAAAGTTTGCCATCGCGCGCATAACAGGAGTGGAGCAAGTGCAGGGCGCAGGTGGCGCACTTGAGGCATCCCTCGTGAAATGAAGTGTCCACGACTCGCATTATGTAACGATCACAAATTGGCTGACAACAATAGGCACACTGCGTTGCGTCTGATGTCGCGGCGGTGCGGCAAGTCAACGCTGACGACGACATCGGCAAATGCAGCGACAATGATAATGGCAGCGCCATAGGGAGCCCGAGTGCAACGGCGGCCGCGGAGTCACATTTGGTGCCAGCCTTTGTGGCGTGGCGCAGTGATGTGGATGGCGTGGGGGGCGTCGAGTTGCAAGGCGGCGAGTTGCCCTCGATTGGAAATTGTGTATGCGAGTGCGTGTCGAAATGCATTTGCAAGTGTTGTTGTTGTTGTTGCTGTTGTTGCTTTTGCAGGAGTGAGCCATGCGACTGCATAGTGACAAACATACTGCTGTTGGTGTTGTTGTTGTTGTTGCTGTTGGCATTGTTTGTGCTGCCATTGTTGCCATTCAGGCAATTAGTTAGGTTACTATTGCCGTTGTGGTCAATACAATTGTTGTTGCTGTTGTTGTTGTTGGTATTTGTGGAATACATGGCAGCCGTGTTGCAGGCGTCATTGCAGTGGCCGCCTCCTCCAAGCCCACCATCGCCACCAGCAGCAATACTCAAGTTGAAATCATCCATTGCTGTGCCATTGCCGCAGAACAGGGAGGCGGGACCCAAGGGTGGCGGCCGTCCCGTACCCGGACTCGCAATCGGCCCGGTTACTGATATATTCAACTCCATTTGTTGATGTGACTGCTCCTGCTGCTGCTTCTGACCGCCATTGCCGGAATTGCTCATTTTGTTACAGTTGCTGTTGTTGCTGTTATTGTTGTTGTAGCACTTGTTATCATTCATGGAATTGCCATTATTTTTGTGGCTATTGCAATTTGCCATGACATTTGTGTAAAATGTCGTTGATGCCGATGTTGCCGATGCCGATGTCGATGTCGCCGCCGATGCGGTCGGTGTTGTCGGATTTCCGTTTATTTCACCGCAGGCCACTCCTCCCCCGCCACCACACAACACCTCCCTGGACGGCACTGAAGCGGCTCTTACGCCGTCCGCTGCCAAAGCCAAAGCTGCTGAGGCCACCATTGTTGCTTCTGTTATTGCTGTTGGCCTCGGAGTGGTCGACGCCACGACGTTCGAGTTGCCGGTGCCATTGTCGCTTGTTGTCGCACCGGAAGTTGTTGCTTTCAGTGCCGCAGCCAGTGTTGTTAACATTCTTTGACTTCCGTTCATCATCATCATGGGTGTGGACTGTTGCTGTTGTTGTTGTGGCCGTTGTATTGGTGTGTGACACTTGAGGCCCAGTGGTACTGCCGAGCCGAGCCCATGCGTGTGGGAATCAATGAGTACGTTGGCATGCGTGTACATAAATACATATGTGCGTGTGCGCGTATTTGCGTGCGTATGTGTGCGTGAGCGATGGATAGAAAAACATTTAAACAATTTTTATTTGAGCCTCGTAAATTCCACTTTAAATGGCAGCCATACTATTTACCCTACAACTCTCGACGGCCAACAATTGAATCACCACAATTACAAATTTCGCATTCGTTTGCGACACCATTGCGCCAGCAGTCAGGCAGGCAGGCACTCAGTCAGTCAGCCAGTTTTTGTGGTCATGCAATGGACTTGTTTACAAATTGGGTCTGCGCCAGTGTTGACCAAACAAAATCGAGCCACATCGGCGCGTGGCAGGGGACTTGTACTGGACTGGAGTGAATTTGTGGTTTTGCAATTATGAAAATAACTGAAATGCGGATATGTAAATTGTTCACAAATACTAAACTAAATTTTTCAAATGGAAACCGCCGCATAGTTTTTGCCTGCCCAATGACACTGACAACTTTTTACGGTAGTGGTTATGTTTGTAATTTGTCTCAATTT
>NW_016159265.1:63954-91812 GCF_001687245.7 Rhagoletis zephyria | reverse complement strand
TAATAAAATATACATATATGTAACTTAAATGCGAAATTTTTGCTGTTTTTTGTAGGGTTTTATCACTGAGGTACTGAAACAAATATAAAGTCAATATAAGCACCAAAAATATATAAACATTTAGCCGCCTGTATTAGAAAATTCTGATGAGACAGAGTTGACCCTTTTTGGTTTTAGACTGCCAAGTTTGAAAACAAACATTTGACCATAGTCTAAATTGTTGAGTCGCTAAAGTCTCTGATAAAAAATGCTGCAATTGATTTAAGATTAATATTATAAATTGTCTGGTTTTTGGCTTCTTTCAATATCACAAATAAAATATGCATACAGTCAGCGTGAAAAATATGAATACCCTGACGTTTTGACGATTTTATTTATTTATATCTCCCATACCAAAATTATCTTATTTTTTTAAATATAGTTCATTCAAGAGCAAAAACCAGCAGAATAAATTTTTTCAATTACATACATATAGAATCTGGGAAAATTTAAGAAATACCAAACAAATTTTCAACAAACTTTTCAATTCGATTTCTAAGAAAAATTTTGAGTATGCAGTCTTTTATCCCATTAATATTTAGTGTGATAAGGAGGAAGTTTCAAGTCTCTCAAAATTACCGTTGGGTTTTGAGAATTTTTTTTTGTGGTGTTGCGCACTTTCTTCCGTACAACGCATGAACAAAATCTATTTTTATATGGAAAAAAAATTCAAAAATCAACGGTAATTTTTAGAAACTTAAAAATTGCACTTCGTCATACTAAAACTTAAAACTGCATACTCACAATTTTTCTAAGAACTCGAATTGAATCGTTTAAAATTTTGATGAAAATTTGTTGGTATTTCTTGAATTTTCCGGAAAAAATGAACTATATTTTTATAAAGAAATAAGAAAAATTTTGCTAAGGAAAATTTATGCATGCATGTATTCATATTTTTTTACGCTGACTGTATCTTCAAATCCATGTACTTCCTAAAATCGCTCAAATCTGAAAAGGCTTCAAAAGCTCACAATCACGTTCAGGGATCACTGTTTTTGTAAAACATTTAAAACTACAAAGAATTTAGAAACGTAAGCCATTTCAATTCTCGCTGAAACAATTTTTGCCCCTCCGATTATACAAACATACTACATAGCCAAATCATGAAGATTTTAATCAAACTTTATTTACTTTTAACACTTTTATTGAGCTTTGTTTGTTAGTTAAAATTATTTATTTTGCTATATTTAAATTAATTTCGTACATGCTCAGTATACGTGTGTATGTATGGCGATTAATGCTGAAGGGTTTAGTGTGTAATTTTAAGCACTGCCGAAAGTGTTTGCTAACTTAAGCAAATAAACTCATAAATTGAAGATACAAAAAAAAGAAACGAGGAAAGTCACATTTGGGAAGCAATACAAAACAATGAGAAAATAGCAATTTGTTTTTAATATGTAGTATGTATTTCAAATATAAACTGAAATTGAAAATATTGAGCTGAAAATGAAAAGCAATGATGCACGTACATACAAACACACGTCAAGCAAATCTGGTAAGCAGATGGTCTGTAGCATCGGCAATGGAAGCATAAATAATTCGCAGTGTATATGTAGTAATTTTACGAGATAAAAGCTCTACAGAGCGCGTAAACAAGCAAGTCGGAAAAATATTTATGTGCGTGCATGTAGTCGCACACCTGGTCGCATGTACTAACCCCCAATTATTTATATACGAAAATAATTAACCTTTGAGCTATTTATAATTAAAATTCGTTGATAATGGAAATATACAGTCGCTGGCGTAATAAAAGCAACAAGCTAATTATTTTAATTACATTCTCATTGATGTTCATAATATGTAGCTGCTTTACTGCTTCTGTACTCACATAAAAAATATATGTAAGTACATATTTGGGTTAGAATTCCTCTTAAGAAAGTGCTTTAAAGTATGGTATAATTGTTAGTGGACCTAGCTTGATAAAATCAAAATGTTTAATAGCCGTATTATTAGCAAGTAAAAGTTTTAAGCTGGAGTCGGATTTTCAAGGGCATCAAGAAAAATATGCCATACCGTAGATATCTTTGGAATCCTGAAAAAGAGTGCCCTACCTCAGAATTTGATTGAAAAACGCCCTATCTAGGAACTTGGTTGAAGAACGCCCATTCTCAGAATTTGGTTCAAAAATACCCTAACGCAACTGAAAACGTATTGAGAATATGTTTTTGAATCGGCAGCTTAGCGATTTTCGTAGCATTTCGGGTGTTAAAAAAAAACAAAAAAACAAATAATAATGAATAAAGTCTGGATAAAGTCCTCCAGAGACACTTTTTTAGTGAAGATCTGAGATTTTTCAATTACCCCCTGAGTACCAAAAGTGATTAGTGATAACCAGGGAACGGATTTTTAGGACCTAAAAACCTATAAAAAAGGCAAAATAAAATAACGAAATAGGCTGGAAAAGGCAAAATAAAATAGCGAAAAAGGCAGGAAAAGGCACTAGGTAGTGCAAAAAAAGCAAAATAAGGCACTAAAAAATACAGCAAATACGAAGAACAAGCAAAAAATACATTTATTTCAGAAATGTTT
The DNA here is from genome assembly GCF_001687245.7 of Rhagoletis zephyria. Lineage (NCBI taxonomy): Eukaryota > Metazoa > Arthropoda > Insecta > Diptera > Tephritidae > Rhagoletis > Rhagoletis zephyria. The sequence continues at coordinate 89,244 of NW_016159265.1, read as the reverse complement.
ATATTACAAGTAAAAAGAGAAAAACTATGAACTAGTTTCATTATATGAAAAATTTGTACTTTGAATCTTTGACTATTTTATCCTTTCGAGTTTCTAACTCATAAAACTTTAATCTGTATAGTTGTAGTAACATTGAACCACAAGATGCATTTTGAATTTTTCTGGCAGCATTTTCATTCGATTTTCGCGAAGAAAAGCCTTGAATGTACTAAATGTGCGTTCGACGTAAGTTGATAGAAGTGGAGCCCAATTTAAATATGGAACGTTTGAAACGTTCATTTTATCAGGAATAAGGGCGTTTTCCTCGCCCTTTATAATTTTATCCACACCCCTTATTGTCTCCAAGCCAACGTTAGCTGAGAAAACGGCTTCTATAAGCCGCATGGGCATGTGTATATTTGCTAATCTTTAAAAAAAATTGTAAATGCTATAATCGATTTTTTAAAGGTAGAAAAGGCAAGAAATGGCAAATATCTTAAAAAAGGCAAAAAAAGGCAAATATCTTAAAAAAGGCAAAAAAAGGCAACATCAAATGTGTATATATGGAATCAGGGAAAGCTAAAGCCTAGACATTCTTAATCGAATATACTCTATCTCTTTAGCAAAAAAAAAGGCAATTTCCATAAAATCCGTTCCCTGGTGATAACAATAAATTAAAATTTGAATACAAAAAATTATTCTTAAAATTAATATTAAAACTTAACATCAAATAAAAGAAATTATCACTCCTAAGAAGAAACTTAACAATTAGGTATAAAAGAGAAAGAAAGAAAGAAGAAGAGAGGAGAGAAAAGCTGGATCCAAGAATTTTGTTTCTCCAGAAGGAGATATTGTCGTATTTTTTTAGGCCAAAAAAATAACGCNTTAATTGCTTTTCTTACAAATGTCGGCTGTGGCGTCACGTGAAGACTAGTGGTTCTGGTTCTGAAATCCCAAGTTCGAGGCCGCTTGGAGGTGGTTAAGATTTTTAAAGTTAAATAAATGTAAGTAAAAATAATTTGTTCAATTTATAAATAAATAACAAATAACAAATTTGAAAATCTAATTGCATTGCAAAAAAAAAAAACATTTAGGAAAACAAGAAAAAACAAAGAAATTAAACAAAAATATTTTTTTATCAAATTTAAAAATTACAATAAACACCATAAACAAAAAAATAAATTTATAAAAAATAAAATAAAAAAATTTTCCCTGCGCCAGGATTTGAACCTGGGATCTCAGGCTAACCATGCGAGTGCTCTGCTCTGTCGGCCATTGTGATTGCTGGAGCGTTGTGAGCAAAAAGGCACACTTATGCTTTTCACGGGGCATGAATTGGCAGACTATCTCATCAACTGGTATGATGCTACTAGTATTTATACTAGTAGATGCTGATGCATAGCCTGACAATTGACATCTCGTAGGACATCGCAATGTTAAAAATACCAGTCGCTAACATTGAAAAAGGATAGAACGTGAACTAGTTCGGCTGAAACGCAAACCGGTAGAATTCTAGTTCACAACTAGTAGCTTTCCCTGCAGGGCGTTATGTAAAATTTTTGATTTTCTAGCAATTGATAGTAGTTATCTCGCTAATCTTAGTTGACCTATACTGGATAACGGTGGCGGTCGGACTTATGTAGGTTTCATCTTGGTCTGAGCAACATCTAAAATTAGAAACAGTTTTTGGTTTTTAGATTGGAGCTGCTGCGGACGTTGGGTTAAAGAAGCAAAGATAACTTTAATTTCGCTTTTAACTAAGCAACCAGCAAAAAATTACATGGAAGCTTAGTCCAAACTAAAAATGTAAAATTTTTTTCTAATAGCGGTCGACCCTAGTCAGGCAATGGAAAACCTTCGAGTTCATTTCTACATTAAAAATGCTCTCATAAAATCATTTTCCGAAGAAGCTCATCCAAACATTTAGCAAAAGGAAAAAATGTAATGATAATTGTCGTGTAAATCCACTAGCAGAGAGAAGAAAAGAGGTCCCAAGTGCATTCTCGCATCCTTTTGCATGCATAGAGCAGCACCGAGGCCTTTTTTGCCCTCTTCTCTACATTCAGATACCAAAACAGTTTTTTCAATGATTAAAGTACCAGGTGATTTGCTTCAGCTGACACACTTCAGCTAGAGCCTTTAAACTGAGCGATATAGTCGGTTATGAAAATAACGCAGCGGTTACCAAGATATACACATGTAACTATAAGTGGGCGTGGCTACACCCATTTTCCAAAAATTTATAATATTCTTATGTTTCGTCTAAAATTTATTGTAAATATAAATTTTGAGTGAATAATCTTCCGTAGTTACTAAAATATCGCAGTTTTCGTATTTCTGAAAATTACCGTTATATGGGAAGTGTGCGTGGTTACAGTCCGATTTCTCCCATTTTCAATACCAACCTACCTTGGATAAATGGAAACCTACGTACCAAATTTCGTTTAGATATCTCAATTGTTGCTCGAGTTATCGTGTACACGGACGGACGGACAGACGGACAGACGGATGGACAGACAGACATGGCTTAATCGACTTCTCTATTCATTCTGAGCATTTATGTATACATTTGTCTATATCTATCTCGATTCGTTTTGGCTGTTACAAACAACCGTTATGTGAACAAAATTAATATACGCTTGTGCACAAGTGCGCTCGGGTATAAAAATGACGTTTGACCCTCCAAATTTTCAAAAGAAAAAGCAGTATATTGCAAATATTTTGGTAAAAATTTACGAAATAAACAAGCATAACGAACTTGTGAAGAAGTTTCTTAAATATAAAGAAAACACAAAATTGTGAAAAGGAAAAATTAATTTTGTTCAGAAAAAATTATTATACACAGATTTTTCTTTTAAAAATTGGGAGCGTTTTGGTATATAGTTTTGCCTAGAAGCGAACGTAGAATCCGAATGTGCCATATACATTTTTCGAAGTTAAATTTCTCCGCCCTAATGTACATGTCGTTCCTGTTATTAAAATTTTGGGAAATAAAGTTTGAATATTTTTTTTATGAGACTCCACTGTACATTCATGCAATTGACATTATAAAATATGCGGTTTCCATGTACGCCTGGTATTCTGGATTTCAGTATAATATAGAACATCCAAAGGTTAATTAAGTCAACACAATAAAATAAAGCATAAATAATAAACAAATATGAAATTTGAGCTTGATTAATACATATTTAAAAACTTTACAGCACAAAAACAAATCGATTTAATAGTTTTCCAAATATCTCGAGAAAAATTTTTCACATACAAATTTTTTGATAAAAAAAATTTTTGAAAATACACCATCTCAAAAAAATTAAAAAAAATCACAATGGTGGCTCTGAGTATTGCGCAATTTTTAAATATAGTATTATGGGGTCCACTCTACAATAATTTGAGTTACGATTTTGTTTTTACACCGAAGTTGAGTAAAATGATTACCTTACAAAATTAAAAATTTTTTTGAGTATGCAGTTTTGTAGCTCATTAAATGTTAGTATAATAAAGTGGAAGTTTTAACCGATTGCAACACCGACGTTAATTTTTTTTTTGATTTTCTTTGGAAGCGGTTTTCTCATTTTATTCCATAAGAAAAAAGTGCAAAATGCCGCCAGTATAAAAAATATTAAAAATCAACCTTAAAAAATTTTAAATTCGTAATGTACTCATTTTACTCAACTTCGGTGTAAAAAATAATCCATAACTAAATTATACTATACCTTAATATTGCGCAATGCTCAGAGCTACCATTGATTTTTTTTAAATTTTTTTTTGAGATGGCACATTTTCAAAAACTAATTTTTTTTATCAAAAAATTTGTATGTGAAAAATTAGAAAAAAAAATTCATTTTATATTTCTTTTCATAGAGAATTTTGATTTGTGTGTGTGTGATTTTTTCAATTTTTTTCCTTGCCCCATTTAGTTTATAAAAATGTATTAATCAAGCTCAAATTTCATATTTATTTATTATATATGTTTATGCATCAACCCTAAAACTTTGAATCAAATCAAACACATGAAGTGTGAACCTCGTCCATTTTGGTATGGAACGCCCCATATACAAGTCGATGCTTGTATACGGGCAGTTATGTATACATGTGTGCTATGCCATAAACAATTTTGTTTACAAATCCACGTGCCCAATACATGAATATATGCATATGTAGATATAATATGTGCTTGAATGAGTATACTTACAAAAATGTTTATACAATATTTCTTTTTTCTGATTTTCATTGAGAGTGTTTCTCAATTTAATGCTTTAGCTGATAACGTCATAGTTTCATTTGCGTTGGTTACGTTTGCCCATCTTTGGTGCACCTGTTGCTATTGTTGTGTGCATGCACTGAGAAAAAAAAAATTTGAAACCATATCCTCGTTCTTTCAAGCCCTTTCAAAGGCCCTTTGTTTACTATACACAGATTTATTTTTGGATTTCTGCCTTGAAATATACAATAATTCTAATGATTCTAATTAATATACAGCATTAATAATATCAACCACCCCATCAAGCTGAAATAGCGGCGAATTATCTGCTCTTGTTTGCAATAGGTTGAAGAAGGAAAGAGATAAGTAACCAGAGTTTACAGGCTGAATTCGCGCATAGATGAGGACAAGTAGTGATCTCCGTAACAGCAGCTATAACTTCTAACGCTTGGACTTTGTTGTTTTTTCCTTTTTTCCTATAAAGCTCAATAACAGTGCTCAAATAAATGACAATAACAAAGAATTTTCTTTGCAAATATTTCAAATCATTCATATGGAAAAAATCATGGTACTTTTTTCTAAGTGTATTCATTTTTGTATGTATATATACATATGTACAAGTAGATATACATATACATAAAAGAATTTTAGTACGCAAAAATTTGTGCTCAGTCATGTGAAATGAGTTTGCGCCTAATTTTCTTTGAATGTTATGTTTTTTCATTGCCTCTATGCAATATGCTTTTAAATTTATGTATGCTGCCTGGTTGGCTAGCCGATGTGGAGGCGCGTTATGACTTTTAGACTGCGGCATATGTACGTCATCAACGTTGCTAAGTAAACAAGAAGGATTGCTATCTTCACATACATATCTATACAGGAAATTTATACTTTTTGCAATTGCCTATAAACTTATGCTTGTGTGTATGTATTTATATGTGTGTGCATTACTGTACCTACAAAGCAACATGTTTATTTTGTTGTCGTTAAGAAAAATTTTTTCAAGTGCCCGGGGACATACGTATGTATGTATATGTATATGCATAAGGCAACGTATTCCTTTATTGGGTAGTCGTGATATGATAAATATTTATTTGCTGAATATTAAATATTTTATAATCTGCTAATATTGCCATATTTTATGGAACGAAGTGCTTCATTGGAAACATAAATTTTGCTCCAGATTTAGATTTATGTTTATGATGAAGTGATATTTTATGTTTATGCACGTTTTAGCTTAACAGATACAAACATATAAATATGCCTGTCTAGAAGAATTCGGAATATTCTACGCTGTAGAGCAAAAACAGGTGTATTAAAATATTGTTTTTTCATTGGTTCTTATTCAGTCAAATCAAAAAGAATTGTTATAGTAGGAGCTCCAACAAGGGCACGACCTTGACCCATCTGTTTAATGGATGAACTCTTCTTTGTATGAAATTTAACGTGCTTGGAAATATTTCGCGAGCGGGTTGGCTCAAAAAACGTATTAGAATCAGGGAGAAAGAGGATACTTTCTTTTCATCATAAGAACTTAATTTTGAAAGTACAAACTTAAGTTTAATTTAATTTAATTTAATTTAATTTAATTTAATTTTATTTTATTTTATTTTATTTTATTTTATTTTAGTTTATTTTATTAAAATTTAATTTAATATAATATAATTTAATTTATTTTAACTTAATGTAATTTAATTTAACTTTATTTTATTTTATTTTATTTCACTTTATTTTCGCAGCGTGCTTGCCTTAATAAAATTCTAGCTTTTATCTGCTATTTAAACTCTTCAATTGCGCTAACTACTCTTTAGCACTAATTACTTTCAGTGCAATTGTGAACAATTTGTTTAGAAATTTCCCGCATTTATTGGCACGCGAATTGCGGTTTGTGGTTTGTTATTTGCTATTTGCTTAACTTTTGCAAGCTGCCACAAACTTCAGCTCATTAACTACATATAAGTTTGATCTCCCAAACCACACAAAAACTATGGTAGTAAGTAACTAAAGTGAATACAGTGTCAAAGGAGAAATGCACTAGTAAAAAAAAAATGAAATAAAAGTCAGCTACAAAGTGGTGAATAGCAGCTGGCGCAGAAATTCAATTAGCGAAATTGTTGGGCTGCGCCAAAGCGACCACCGAGTCGTATGAGTAACATGCGTTTTAGCTAATTGGCAGTGAACGCTATTGACGTTATTTACCAGTTGTTTTGTTGGCATTACTGAGAATTTTGCCAAAGTCGACAGCAATCAAAGTTAATTGCAAACATAACTTTACTTTAAATTTTTTTTTTGGGAGAAATTCCGCTGAAATTATTTGTTCATTAAATAATATGGAGTGGAACATTCATTTGTACATGTGTATATGTATATAACTTGGAAATAAATGGTTTTAATGCGGTTTCTTTTTTAGTGAACTTGATATGAATTTACTCATAGGAAAAAGTATACCTCCATCACGGTTTTAAATTATCTTTATTTCCGACAAATGGGCAAAAATAAAAATTTTTTTTTTAGAAATGCTTATTTTAAAAGAAAAACTGAAAAAATATAAAATATTAGCATTTTATTTGTTCTAGTTTTAACCTATATAACCCTACTCTCTATAATACATTTTCGTAGTAACATTTAACCAGAAGATGCAGCTTTAAGTTTATGTTAAGTTGAGCAGAACGGTTATTTTCGTATGAAACAAGAATAAAAACAGTTATTAATGATCAAAGGTCAATCTAAGAATTTTTTAAAGCACAATATCTCAAAAATGGGGTGGTTAATATAGGAATTTCTTTTTAAAAATTAGAAAAAGGAGAAAACATCTTTTTTTCAAAATATCTTCGTTCTATTCGAAAGAGTAAACATTCGCTTTATTTATGTAACACGATTTCATTAATGTGCCTCCCTCGGCTTGCCTTGCAGTAGCGCATGCTGTTAACCCAGTTTTCCAAGGCCTTGGTGACCGTTTCTAGCTCTATCTCACGAACGACTCGATATTCGCCTTAAGAACCTAGTTCCTTAATGAATTGTTCGCATAGTTAACGTTTCTTTCTCGAGGGAAAAGTTATTTTCTGGCCTCAATAAAGAAATTTGGCTTACACAGGGTTAAAGTTAGCAAGGTGTCAAAAATCGTGTTTTTGCTAAAATTTAGATTTTACTGCAGATTCTGGAGAATGTCCATTTAGTACAAAAGGTTTTTTCGGGTAGATTTTTGTTTAGAGCGACAAACTCCTAGAAATGGGCGTGCCAACTTTATGACCAAAGTTAACAAAAACCAGATTTTTTTGTGGATTTCGACAGAATATATCTTCGTTAAAAACTTTTGTTCCGGAATCTTTTCTTAAATAGAGTGTCAAATTCATTACAAACATACATTATTCGTCTTTCGAAAATTTTTTCGTTGAATAAACTGAGTTATTTATTATTTACGACTAACGAAAACAACAGTTTATTTATTTGTCATTCGTGTTGCGAATAAATTATGTCCAACTGTGTCATGAAGTCGTTTTCTTTCTCTGAATTAATTTTGATAGTATTTTTTTTTTCTTAGTGAACATTTATACTTATGTGCATATGCGCCCCAATTTATGCCAGATGTGCATTCACAAAAGTTTACGCTCCAATTTCAAGTCGGATGTGCTTTCACCCATTTCATTACTCATTTCAAGTGAACAGCTGATGCTGATACAAAAGTGCACAACATATGTTTGTGAATTACATACATATATGCACACTCCTAAGAATATTGTGTGTTTATTTCATAATGTGCTTTTTATTTTATTTACCCATAATTATTTTTAATGCCAATGAAGCAGATAGAAAAAGTTGGCAAGTTTAATTTAAATATACACACATATGTATAAATACGCTGGCAGTTAATATGTATTAATAAATAAGTAAATATATTTGTTTACATACCTAAATAAATACATATGTGCACTTGCTCCTCATCAGCGTTTTCTACTTTTCGACATATGCTTTCTCACATTTTGACAACACATCAGTAGTTCGCTGTAAGCAGAAATTCAAGGACTCATATGGACTTTTGTATGCAAGTAAATATGTACACTACATACAATATGTATACATACCTACATAAAAACGTTTGTTTTTCTAAAGTGCCAATATGTATAAAACATCTTGCTGATTCGCTACCTGTCTTATTTGAAACGTCTTGGCTCATTGGTCTGACACATCAAATAAAATGAAAATAATGTAGAAGGGAAATATGGCAATAATACTAAAACGAAATGAAACGCTTTGGCTGACATGTGCCCATCAGCAGTAGAAGAAAAGCTGCTCAACGCAAACATGGCTCCAGTTGAGTGATGCAACAGATTGTCAGAATATTTAAGACGTAACACATTTATTTTTATTTTTACAGCGATGAAATTTTTAGTATTGTAACGTTTTGTAATCAAATAGTAACAGACAAAAAGAAAATAATAGAGAGTTCACTAGAATGTAAAAAAGAAATTTCATACAAAGTTTTCTTTTTTAATTTTAATATTTCCGTGGGTTTAAAGAGTTTTATCCAGTTTAGAAAGTAAATATATGTACATACATATGTATGACTGAGAGCTTAAAATTAAAATTGAATAAAGATTTTATTTGGCAATTCTACCATAAAAAAGTGCAAGTTTTAGTTGACTGACGGTGTCACTCATTTTCTTCTATAAAAAGTATTAAGGTGTCTACACACCTATGCGATTCTGTCGGTGCGAATCTATTCCGACAAAAATTACAACAATGCCGACCATAGTTTTAAACGAGGAACCACACACTTGTACGATTTTGCTGCAGCGATTTATTCGAACATTCACAGTTCTACTTTTGGTTGTGCCGAAATCGCAGACTGCCGCGTTTTCAGAACGAAAAAGGTCAATGGAAGGATTTTAAAATATTAAAGCAGAATTGAACGCAAGAAAACAAAACATATTTGATGTGAAAAAGATAAGAATTTTATTTCTGTTGAAAAATATTTTTTGTTTGTCAATAAATTGACAGTTTTTACTGCGATAAAATCGCACAGATGTGCGCGTACTTACGTTTTCGAAGCAGTAACGTCTGTAGCATCAAAATCGGTGCGGGTTCGTTGCGACAGAATCGCATAGGTGTGTGGATGCTTTTATGTCCACTAGGGCGGAGGTATTCGTTCGGAGCAAAATTTTAGGTGAAAGTGTATGTATGCAAATTCAAATTCCACGATTAATTCTAAGAAAAAAATGGCGAACAAACTATATACCAAAAGTGACGTTTAACCCTTCCAATTTTCAAAAGAAAAATAAGTATATTGTAACTTTTTTGGTCGAAATTTATTTTTCTTTGTAACAAAGCATTTTTTACGAAATATGAAGAAAACACAAAATTTTGTAAATGAAAAATGAATTTCGTTCAGAAAAATTATAACAGCAAATTTCACGAGAGCAATTTAAGTGAAAAATTATTATTTTTTTAATTGTTTATGGAAATTGACAGAAAATAAAAAATCGTTTTCCATTTAAAATGCTGGTGAAATCGACTGTAATACACTGACTTTTCTTTTAAAAAGTGGGAGGGTCAAACGTTATTTTTGGTATATAGAATCGAACGTGGTATTCGAATATCCATACGCTTTTATCGAAATTAAATTACTCCGCACTAATGTACATGTTGGACAACTTTTTTGCATGGAGGAAAATGGACAATACCGTAAAAAAACAATATGTTAAAAAATTAACGGAATTTCGCAGCCACTTTATTCTACTAGAATTTAAAACAAATCTGAAAGTAGTCGTAATCGTTAAATTTTCAGGATTACAAGTAAAGCAATCGCAGTCATGCAATTCATTATTACGATTACAGTAATCGAGAAGTTAGTTTTGCTTAGAGCAAATGATGATTTTTAATACACCAAAATGGTTTTAAGTTATGAATTCACATATTTGTTTGAAATTGTTGTAATATTCTACACAGACTCGTGGTCGTAGCATTTCCAATAAAAATTGATATTGTCACACAAGGGGGAGGTACCTACAGTTTTACGCTGACACGAAAGGCGATTGTGTTTTTAGAAGAAGCTGTTCTTCATGACAGAAATACACTCATAGGTTTACCATTGCCTGCCGAGGGTCGACCGCTATTAGAAAAAAAGTTTTTTATTTTTTTATTTGTTGATGTTCGATTGAACCGGGCTTGAATACAGGAACTGTATTACATTAAATTTTAATCAATTTTACATGCTTTTCCGTGAAAGTTCCGCTCATTTACTTAACTACTAAATCTGTAGATTGGTCCATCTCAAAGACAGCATCCTCTGATCGTATCTCAGATGCCTTTCCCCCGCTCTTGCAAGATTTTTGAAGTTTTAGAAATACATTCGACTGCGCTCAGGGACTCAAGTTACCGATCGAACAAACTATCCACGAACGAGAGTTAGTGTACAATATTATCGTGGGTTTCGAACAGTTAGCGACTACTTCAAGTCCATCGCAAATCAATATACAGTTTTGACCTAGAGCTCTTGAAAATCAGCTATGATGGCATACTAAGCAACAAGAGTGTTTTATCCTTTGGTCATATCCTTTGTAGTGACGTTAGCGTCGATCTTGCATTAGCCTTCAACGTACAGCCATGTTTTTACCTTTATGGAAAAATTAAACTCGCAAAGTTATTAATTTAAAGCTGTCGTGGTCAGCTTGATTTGCACCATTTAAGTACTTCTTTCCTGTTGTGACTGAACTCAACTGGTAATCTAATAAATAGTGCATAGACAGGGAGTAAATCGCCATTTATATACGCTTGATGGAATGAGTTAGAAGAATTTACATACATTCATACATACATAAAACACTTGAACCGTTACAGATGAAAACAAATTCAAAGGGACCACATTCAAGCGAAAGAACGAAACGAACTGAAAAGTGTAGGGAAGCAATCAAGCGAACAGCAGGTGTCATTTGCATTTTTCATGAGATTTGCTCTCCGATTGAATGCGCGGCGCACAGTGTGGAAATTTAACTTCTTTCTGTGACAAAATTAGATTTCTTGAGAAAGAGCCAAATAATTTTAAAAGTATTTTGCAGCTTTTGAGATGGCGAATTGAGAGGAAAAGTTAGGTAAAAAATTACCTTGACATTAAGTTTACCTTAAAATAAAGAGGATACAAATTTTTTATTTTTTGACTTTTTAAAACTTCACTACATGCTGTTTTCAAGTAAAAAAAAAAAATAAAAAATTCATTGACCTTAAGATCGACCCTCAAAAGTAAATTTTTTTATTTTTTTTACCGAAAAACGGCATGTAGTGTACTTTTTTAAAATAATTTGAAATGTTTTCTTCGGATTTTTATGCCATGAAAATGGGTTATTTCAAGCAAAAGTATATGTTTGAAACTTTTTAAAAATTAGGTTGAACAATTGTTGTGGAATTTCACACTTATTTCACACAAAGAATTTTTAAATACAATTTGACGGTTCCCCTAAATTTTTGGAGGTCATTTTAAAAGTCAAGGTAGTTTTTTATATCCAGCGAGAAAATTTTTCCTAATTTATACATTTCAGATTTAATTTTTTTTTAAATATATTTCCTAGCTTCTCCCGTTCTCGAGCTATAAAAATTTTTATAACAAAACGCTTAATTTTTCACACTGTGCGACGTGAAGGTGTTGAGCAGTTGACACTCGCCAGCAAAAAATTAAAACAAAAATTCAAGAGCAGCAATGTCTATACAAACTAAGGTATATAGGTATGTGTGTGTGTTTGTGTAAGCAAGTGTTAATAGTATTCTAATGGGCTAGTGGGAAAAATATGCAGTTGTTGTTGGTTCGGAAAAAAACAGAAATCCAGTGGCACATAAATTTTCCACAGCAGGCATGGGCACCTCAACATTACTGCTGACTTTTTCGTTTTCCGCACGGATGCTGGTTTATTTCTTCTTTCACGCGACAGCTCACGTGGAATAGCAGGTGGCACGTATTTTGCTCCACACTCTGTTCATTTTGGTTAGCTGAAAGGTTGTGCCATTTCATTTGCCTGCAATGGCAATTTATTGCATTGGAATTTGTGTGTGAATGCATGGATGTATTTGTGTGGCATTGAGTGTGGTGTTTGGCTACTGTTAGCTAATGAAATTTTCCCTACTCGTTTTTGCTTTTCAATTTCAATGCTGTATTTACCTACAAATACATATTTACATAAACACACATATAGATTACTCGTATGTACCTACATATGTATATACAGTATATTTTGCTTTGCTGCCTCTATGCTTAAGTGCACATTTAAGATACCTACCCCAAAATGCGCATCAAAAGCATTATTTCTAACATTTATAAGGAAACTGCTTCGATAGATGCATTCAACATACCTGCACATTGGCGATACCTGCCTTAAAAATTGTGCGACTAGTATCAATTATCAAAGAAAGTATTACGTTTACCTGCACTGGCCCTAGAATTACCTAATTTTACAACCTTTTATTTATTTTGCTCATCTCGCAGAACAACGAAAATGGCTATCAATTTATGTTGTTATATAGATAATTAGATAACATTCGGTAAAAATTTCGCTTGCAGTAATTTCTACATGGTAAGTGCTCCGGCAAGATTTGGTTTCATAGGGATTCGGATAGCTTCCTCATTGAAGTAGTAAAGAAAATTCGCTTAAGTGCCTTTTTCGGTTACGTGCACAAGTTTTTCGTGCAAAGAAGGATGTGCAGCTAAGCAAAATATACTGTACATACATACATATATGCGTGAGTGTGTAGTATAAGTGCAGTTAAATGAACGCACTTTCATAGTCCTCGACCCCTATTAATGAAATTGTTGCAGTTTGTTTTTTGTTTTTTGTTTGCTTTATTTTTGTGCTACTCTATGCCTTTCGCAAATATTTACTTTAATTTTCAAAATGAGAAAATGCGCTTAACTAATTTCGTTAGTTTGTTTTGTTTTTTAGCTAAGCTTGTGTTTGTGTTTTTTACTCATTACAGAATTTAAAATATTTGTACGGTACTTAGCAGCTATAGTGGCAACAGCGAAGGACCGTTAAGTGGCTGCTAGAGTCCAGGAGAATAGTGTGCTGATAAAGTGCTGGTGTTCACAAGTGCAGTGAACTAAATTGTAAGTACATACACACATATGTACGTATATAAAACACATCTGATATTAAATAATCCACTGAAAGTAATTTAATTAGTTTTGTTTTTTGAAGAGAATGAAAATAATCAAATACATGCTCAAAGCTATATAAAAGCAGTGAAGTGTAAATGCATAGCTTTGTGTTATTTTAGACTTTGCTTTTTTCATATTAACCCTTTCAATGCCAGCGTAAAATATGTATATTGGATCGAATTTTTGTGCTTAACACTTTTTTTCGTAAGTAAGAGCTTTTTCTCTTAAGGGAAACATTTTTCCCAAAAAGTTATTCCACTCATAAGAAAATTATGTGAGTTTTATATATTTTACTTTTAGTTTGTGACAAATATCCATTAGTTATTTTTGTTACGAGATTAAAAAACATTTTACCAATATTAAGAAATTTATAAAATATTGGACTTTTTTTTAACTCCAATTAAAAAAATATTACTTTAAAAAAAATTCTTTTGATAAAAAAAGTTGTTTTTATTCGGAAAAAAATTCACCAAACTTGGAAAAATTTACCGAACATTAGAAACGACAGTTTTATTGAGCTTTGTACTATGATTTGTTTTTTTTTTTTTAGGAGAAATGGAAGAAGCACTAAACAAAAGAACAAATCGTTGTATAAAACTCAATAACAGTCTTGAAAAATCATAGTTTTTTTTTTAAATTTGATAGGGTTAAAAGAACAATTTAGCTATTGAAAAAAAATATTTTGTTTGGAATTAAGAACAAAAAAAATTTTTGGATATTGCTCATAGTTTTCAAATACATTTTAGCTCTTGAAAAAAAAAATCGCTTCAATTAAGATTTAAAAAATGTTGGACATTGCTCATAGTTTTGAAATACATTTCCCTAAAGAAAATAATAAAAATAATTGAGACCACTACCTTTTTTATCTATCTATGGCCCCACTGTCCAGTGTATTCGCCGTAGAACGAAGAGTTTTATAAAATATTTTTTATTGCATTCTTTAAGTTTCTAAAGTTAGTCGTCATACAAATTTTCAAATTTTTAGCTTCAATGGTTGATTTTTTGTACTGAAATACATAGTGGTGCTTGAATCAGTTTTGTCACTCAAAATATTTTTTTTTATAAAAAAGAGATAAAACGCTAGAAAAATTAAATTTCGTAAATCTTTAAAATTAGAAGAACTTAAGAAAATCCAGGTAAACTTCGGAAGTATGGAAATTGCTTTCTCTGTGTTTGACCCCTTTCAATTCTCTTTAATTTCTACTATGCCTTTTCTCTTGGGAGAGAAACAAGTATCTGAGCGCTTAAAAGACACCAAGAAATAGTTCCAGAGAAAAACTACTTAAAACGTGCTACTTCAAAAAAATGTGAGCTTTTTTTGTTAAATTGTAGATATGAGGCCATGGGGGCAGTCGGACCCTATATACAAAAAAAAAATCTTTATTAATATGTAAAAGAAGGATCCATAAAAAATAAATGCATAAAATAACTAAAAAGTTCACTGCACCTACCATATTTTAGTAAAAGGAATACTAAAATGGCGTGCCTCGAACTATTACCGTTTCGATTCTAGTAATGTATTTTAAGGCGCCCCTTAATTTTTTTTGAAATGTCAGTTAAGCTACTGTCACCCTCATACTCTCATATAAATTGGGAGCTAAAGCGCTTCAATAAATATGTATATGTATGTAAATACATAGTACATACAGTTTTTTTTCTACTTCTGAGAAGCTAACAAAAAAGTTTGCACAAACCTATTCCATTAACAAACGAAGTGTACGTACTTTATATTAATTTTTTCCATTAAATATTAACTAGCTCTGAAAAAAAATATCGCAGGAAATAGAAAACAAAAATGTAACGAATGCAAATCATTACACGTCCACAGCTGGCTGCATCACTGACCACAGATGCACGGAAATAAATTTCAATAACAGCTTTCATGCAAAAATCCTGCTAATATGGTTTATACATATTTTTTTTTATTTTATTATCGATTTCTGCATTCAGAATTTTACGGTTCGCATTATTTCTGTCATTGGAAGTAATTGCATGACATTATGCTTAATATGTATGTATGTAGGTATGCATGAATATCTAGGAAACTGGCAATACCTAAAAAGTACTTACTTAGTATGCACAATGAGAGGTCATCGCATTAAATCGGTAATGCCAAGCCACCATAATACGTATTCAATGGGATTTCAAAGTAGTAAAAAATGAGTAAAAAATATTATGAGTACCTTTACACTCGCATAACTCTCTATCTAACAATAGTCAGTGAGATGCACAGGACCTCAGCTAAGTAATACATGCATATTTGTGTGAGTATCTGGATTACTCTATAGACATTGCTGTTTATGTATTGACTTGTTATTGAGCTCGAAAATCGATAACGTATTCTCTTTGAAATGCTAATTGTTCGCAATTATGCTTTATGTTAATGCGCATGAAAATTAAATTTCTCCTTCAGCAGAAATTCGTTCGAATGTTAACTAAAGATGAAAGCGTCGTCGTCAGTCAGTTTGGCATTGAGAAAATCGTAAATGTAGGAGATTAAAAATATTTGCATTCATGACAGAATGAACCGTTAGTTGTTTGGCCTTTGCATTTTCTCAGTTGTTATGCAAAGGAAAATTTTATGATGACTTCTCAAAAGAAAATTAATTGCAGCAGTCGGCATTCAATTTATTGTATGTAGATCATTATCATTTTTTAAGGAATGTGCCTTAAATTCGGCTTTTCGTTGCCTGAGATTATCAGGAACTCCGTTAACGACAAGTCACCAGTAGAAATCAAAAAAGTGGTCTGAGGTCCCATTCCCTCAATGAAAGCGAATACTTCGCAGTCACACCCTCTGCGATTGAGCATAAGTTTCGCCCGCCTGCAGGCCTTCGATGCTTCGCACTCAGTTTCGAGTAAAATATTTACCCAAATTCTGACGGTGGATTCAATTTGTAGTCTGAGCTCTAGTCAAACGACCAGAAGTCTCATTACTACCCGAGAATCTGTGTAAAATAAATTCGATATGCTGAGCAATGGTGTAGAGATTAAAAAATCAGACGATTTTGGAACTGCTGCGGACTATACCACTTCTTTCTATCGGGTTCCATGAACAGTCAAGATAAAATTTTAACATTCCGAGCTCCTGAGATTTAAATAAGATAATGGTAATACCGGTAAAGATTGATGTATCAAATGCCGTGGTTTGAGAATTTTGGAAAACGTGTTGCCTTGCGTTTTAAAATTTGCTCTTGCAAGTGTTTTTGAGCTGATCGCGAAGAAAAGTCTGTCCCAGTGTCAGTTTTGGGGCAATCAGTAACGATTTGACAATGTGTAAGCCCGGGCTCAGTGTTAGAATTAAGCCAGAACTCAGCCTAAGGGGCCCAGTATTGTTCTATCCTATGTGGGGTATATAAAAGAGCACATTATGTACTTGGCTGTGACTGACTGACGGATAATGGTCAGGTAAAGGGGGTGCTGTTAAGAAAAGGAAGCCTAAGCAGCGCCCAAGGATTCGTGTGGAATGCTCCACAGAGCGTAGGGACGACTCTACCTGACTCGGACTGGTTCCCTTATTGCCTTTCCGATCCTCTATTTATGTTTCTTTTCGTATAAATCTTTAGTTCTTTGGGCTTCTTGATGTTTCTTTATGTGTTTTTGTTATTGTTGTTGTAGTTGTAACGGCTATTTAGCCTTGCCTAGATTGGCTTTTCCCTGAATCGTTGTCGTTAGGTTAAACTTACAGGAAACCCACTCCAACTGGGTTAGTTCATAGGGAGAGGGGCGTTTAGGGGCTTTGCATACCCCCGAGAGTTTGTCGAGAGTGGTGAGGTGACGGTCTGTATTCCCAAACCGATATTCACCGGTCGGGCGTTGGTGTAAGTTTATACCGACTCCTTGTGAATGGCGGTTAGGATCTGCCGGTACGCTGTCGGGCACAGAGTTTATTTTATGAACCTTTAGATTTCGTCTGACGAACATAGGAGAGGGCACTGCAGCAAGCAGATATCTGTTAGGGTTCCCACGTCTGTGGCACCCTACTAAGAACTGCCTAGTAAGCAAAATGTTGTGCTCCCTGATAGGGAGCATTACAGAAGGCATCCAAAGCGGTGCGGACTGCAGTGTTTTGGCATAACTATAGCTTCGTCCACGGCCTCCTGCTAGTCCCCGAAGACCATATCTTGTTTGAATGTGAGTCACAAATATTATATTTATATTTCTTACGACAACCGGCCGATTTGAGGCAGACGGGGCATATGCAGATAAATTATCTTGGAATTCTACTAAAGTAGATGGAGGATAAATAGTAAGAAAATGTCTATTTGTTTTATTTAGCTTGGTCTGACAGACCGCGATCTGGAAAGCGCACATATGGCACAAAAGCAGATTTTTTTACACCGAAACGAAGCTAACATTATCGTCCTATACTATAATAGTATCCTTTCGGGGAACTTATTAAAGTCATGAGACAGTTTGCCGAAAAATGTTGAGGAACCCATTAATTTTTAGTGAAAATTTCCAGAATATTCTGTCAGACCTCAAGGCTAGTCGTAGGGTTGGGGATTGTGGCGATACGCTCGTCTGCTATAGTAGACGTCGCAAGGCCCCACACCTTTTTTCCGTGCCCTAACCATTGTCCCTCTTGGATGGTGGTGATGACTGCCTTGGTTTTTTGCGGGACATCAACCAGCCGAATAGCGGAACCTTCTACGTGCATGCGCTCAAATCGTAGTCCTTTGCCGGTGTGGTCGCGGACGTCATCAATAGAAAGGCAGCTCAGTTCAATTGAAATATTCTTTGGCACGAGCTTTTACGTAGCGGGTCCCAAGCTCAGGGCATTATCTATTGTTTGAGGGTTTTCTCCACTAGCTCACTTCCGAACGGGTGTTCGGTTGCTACCTGCAGGATATTTAGTCTAAGCACCGGAAGTCGTGAGCTGGTGAGTGTCGATCACAAACTTTCCCCAAATGCATGAAAAAAAAGTTATGTCTAATAGTAAGCAAGCGGTCGCCGTCGGCGTCGGTGTAAAACTGTAGTTCCCTCCCCTTTACAACGCTCCCCTCGGCCAAACGCTAACAAATGTCTCAGAGCCAGTGTAAAAATTTGTATAAAGATTTCTGGGCATAAAACTACCCAATAAATTTAATAATGCCTTATTTGTGACTTCCGAATAGTAGCATGACTTTCAAATAAATCGAAATCATTTACTCGAATTTTAAACATTTCCAACATTTATGGGAAATCCAATTGAACTCAAGCTACATGTAGTTTGCCGCAGTTCACGCTAATAATTTCACAAAAGTTTTATTGGTAAAAAAAAAAAAAAAACAGTTTTATGTATAAAAGAAATACAAACAAAAATATTTGATGAAATCAAAAAGACCGAAACGGCGCTGTCAATGAGAAATGTGCATTATTTACACAAAATTGAAGTAAATATTATTCCAATGTGCATGCGAATACATTAAAGGCCGCCTCAAAGTGGCGCTGCATTTCGAAAACCAAAAAAAAAAAACGACAGAAAATTCAAAAATAACACACACGATTTCCAAAATAAAATGCAATATAATTTTGAAAGAAACCGACCCGTCAATATTTTGGCATGTAGATACAGCCAAATTGTTTAGCTTGCAGCTGATTTAAAAAAAAAAAGAAATTTTAAATTTCTAAATATCTTTGCTTGCTTGTGTGCTTAAAAGTGTTAGCATTCTGAATGGCAATGCTGCTGTTTAACGTGAAAACAAAATGCCGTTTTGCACTTGAACTTCTTCTCCCTTCTCACACACAGTGCTGCTGTAATAAACTGTTCACAAACAGGAAGATCTCAAAAGTTACAAAGCGGTCTGAGGGGGCACATTGACTACGGAGACGGACTACGAGTGCACGTTTTTCCTTTTAGTTTTTTTTTTGTTTTTTGCCAACAAAGTATTTTAGTTCAAAAATCAAATACTTCCACTTGACTTTCAGCACTTTGATGAATGTTGTGCAATTTACTACAATTAACCGTAAAATTCTTGCTATTTCTATGCGTTCATAAATCAGTGAATTTTGATTCGATTTCGGGTATTTGCGCATGATTTGATTTGGCGTAGCCAAGTGAAGTGGAGCATGAATGCGCCTTTTCTAATCTGCTGCCGTCTGGAATTCAGAAATTTGCAAAATTTTTAAGAATTGAATTTTCTAGTTATGTAAATAGTAAGTTGTGAACATTTTTTTCATGATACACTCCACTTTTCGGTTTTTTTATACTGACGAAAAGGGGATGAATATTTTTACCTTGCAAATAATTTTTTTAGTTTGTATGTAGAATCGTTAAAAATTATTGAAGATCAAATTTGGTAACACCAAAAATATTTTTTTTTATATAAAAAGTTTCTTATTCAATAAATATATCGAGCCCTAACCGCCAAAAGGATGTACATAAGCAAAATTTTTTTTTAAATTTTGAAAGAATTGGCGCTTACATAGTTTTGGCGGTTACACATGTTCTTTGAAGTTTGGCAAGCAAATTTCTCACGCTATTGATTGAGAGTCTGCTCCACCACACCACGGATGTATGTATGTATAGCTGATTGTGGGTCTTATCATAGCGGTGTAAATCCACATGATTCATTTAGTTGATAGACCCCAGGTTTAACCAAATACCCGTCTGATTTTTCGCTCAAATGAAGTTCTACTCACCTTAAATACACTACGTAAATTTTCAAATTTAAATTTTTAATAAGGATTTGAACTTTTTGAGGATGGTATGGAATTTATTTATTTTTCTCTGCAAATACAAATTGGAATGCGAAGATTTTTTAAACATAGGGAGAGGGCAAACAACCTTGCAAACATTTATTTTTTCGTCTTGAAAATTTTAAATTTAATATAAATAAACACTTTTTTTAAACAAATGAAAATACCAGCATATCACGCCGGAAGTATTCAAGCATTCAGTTCGAAAAAAAACATTAACATTTTCTTCAAAAGTATACGGTTTAGAAGATATTTAAAATTCAATGGGTAGAATTGTGGTAAATTGTCTCCACATAATATGACAATTTAAAGCAAGAATCGAGTTTCTCCAGAATATTTCAAAATATCCAAACCTCAACTGTAAGAATTGGCACATTGAATATATTTCTTTAATAATAACAGAACAAAAATGAAAATACATTCCGTTTAGCTTCCTATTCGCTTAGGTGCATTTTCTGCTTATGTGCAAAATTTTGCCACAATACTTCGTCGTGAAAAGGATTTTGTACGAATTTTTTTTTTTGGCTGCATTTCCGCTTTGCAACCCTTTAACCTTTAACGGTCCTGTTTTTGAGAAAGTTTTTTTCGATTTTTACGAAAACTACTTTACAGCACTTAAACTTTTTCAAATTTTATTTTTGCTTAAATACAACATATCACTCTTGGCGATGAAGACCCAGAAGAATATAATAATGCCACTGCAGCGACTAGTGTTAACGAGGCCTTATTCGCATTAAATACTTTAAAGTTATACTTTAAATTATAAAATCTAACACAAAAAAAATTACAGTTTTATGTATAAAACTATAAAAATCAAAAAGTCAGTTTTACTTACAAAAGTCATGAATTAAAAATTTAAACTTACCAAAATTTAACAAACGATAAACTGAAAAAAATCCAAAATACTTAAATCGTAATATTTACTCCATAAACATGACCAGAAAGGTGCCTGTACCATTAAATGTTAAATATCTTCAAAATCATACACTTTTGAAGAAAATGTATTATAATTTACTTTAAAGTCAATAAAATTACCTTCCATGTGATGGCAAACTTATACTTTTAGATAGAATCAGGCGTAAGTTAAAGCAGAAAAATATCGTATTTTCTCGAAAAATTTTCGTTTTTTCGAATTTCAGGGCATTGGGCTGATCAGCGGAGAAATTGTTTAAATTTTCATTTGTTAAAAAAAAATTTTATTTTTATTAAATTAAAAACTTTCAAGACGAAAAAATAAATTTTTTAATGGTTGTATTTATGTCCTCTCTCTATGTTTAAAAAATCATCGCTTTCAAATTTGTATTGCCAGAGAAAAAAAAATGAAATTTGAAAATTTTCATTTGAGCGAAAAATCACCTGGAAATTCGAACGTCGGTAAATTTGTGACCCAATTGGGATGACCTTACCCAAGGATGATCATATTTTGAACGATCTGAATGGCGTAGTTTTTGTTTGGCGAGAGAGGGATCTTATTTTATTAACTAAGCATAGTTAGTAGCACTTATTAACGAGAGTTATTCTTGTCTAGCCTTAAAATATTGGTGGTGTTAATGCGCTCGATGCAAAAGCTTTTCATATGCTGCCAGGAGATACATATTTTGTTTTACGTTCATTTATCGCTACATCAGACACATTTACCGCTTTCTCGAAAAATTACTATTGTAAGACTAATGAGCCATTTGTGCCAATAAAATCCACAAATAGTTATAATCAAACATTTCAATTTAGTTATGAAAGTAGGAAACTTTGCCGAAAGTGAGTGATTGTTCAACTAAGTATAACTGTTTATTTGTCTTACAATATTAGCCATCTAACAGAGAACTTTTCTTTCATTATTACTTTGCTGGCAGCTCATCTGTTCCAGGAGGATTTCACGCAGCTGCTATGTGAATAAATCTATAGGCAGCAGCTGTCACACACGCGGAAACTGTATAATGAGAAAATTAATATTTTTTTCTTTGTATTTACTATTTGATTAATTTATGAAAAAAGCTCTTTCTCTCCTCTTGTTCGGGGCTAGAATGCCTGAATCAATGTCCACTGCTCGCTTACCACTAAAGGGCNACTTTGCTGGCAGCTCATCTGTTCCAGGAGGATTTCACGCAGCTGCTATGTGAATAAATCTATAGGCAGCAGCTGTCACACACGCGGAAACTGTATAATGAGAAAATTAATATTTTTTTCTTTGTATTTCCTATTTGATTAATTTATGAAAAAAGCTCTTTCTCTCCTCTTGTTCGGGGCTAGAATGCCTGAATCAATGTCCACTGCTCGCTTACCACTAAAGGGCGGTGAATTTCAGTTTAGTTAACGACTAATTACTCATAAGTTAGCTTGCCGACAAATTAATCAAAGCAATGCTTATGCTTATCTGTAAATTTCCGTTTTTCATTTTCGACCTCAATATGTTTTTGCCTTAACAACTACGCACGTTATAAATATGTATGTATATGAGCAACGCAAAAGTGAAACTTTTTAGCATGAATTATGCTTTTTTGGCATAAACGTTCCGTCAAAATTTGTATCTACTTATAACTAGATGGTACGTATATATGTACATAGTTATGTCTCATATACCTACACATGCATGTGCATTAGACCGGGTCGCCATTTATATAACTTTTTTTTTTTAATTTAATTNCAATTGGGATGACCTTACCCAAGGATGATCATATTTTGAACGATCTGAATCTAATTGTCTTACAATATTAGCCATCTAACAGAGAACTTTTCTTTCATTATTACTTTGCTGGCAGCTCATCTGTTCCAGGAGGATTTCACGCAGCTGCTATGTGAATAAATCTATAGGCAGCAGCTGTCACACACGCGGAAACTGTATAATGAGAAAATTAATATTTTTTTCTTTGTATTTACTATTTGATTAATTTATGAAAAAAGCTCTTTCTCTCCTCTTGTTCGGGGCAAGAATGCCTGAATCAATGTCCATTGCTCGCTTACCACTAAAGGGGGGGTGAATTTCAGTTTAGTTAACGACTAATTACTCATAAGTTAGCTTGCCGACAAATTAATCAAAGCAATGCTTATGCTTATCTGTAAATTTCCGTTTTTCATTTTCGACCTCAATATGTTTTTGCCTTAACAACTACGCACGTTATAAATATGTATGTATATGAGCAACGCAAAAGTGAAACTTTTTAGCATGAATTATGCTTTTTTGGCATAAACGTTCCGTCAAAATTTGTATCTACTTATAACTAGATGGTACGTATATATGTACATAGTTATGTTTCATATACCTACACATGCATGTGCATTAGACCGGGTCGCGATTTATATAACTTTTTTTTAATTACACCTTTTAATACGAAATATTATTTTGAGAGGAGTTTGGGGTAAAAAAAATATATATGTGTTACTGGTTAGTCATAAAACAGCCAGAATTGAAATTTCTTCCTAATAGTTTTCTTTATGACTTAATTCGATAGGTTCATATTTCATTGAAAATATATTTTTAAGTACCAAAAAGCATTCTAAGATCTGTCAGACTCAGAGCAACTTTTTAGACCACTAAATTCTAATAACCCAAATTCTACCCCACGGAGGACAATTTTACACTTCATAAAATTTAAAATTTTAGTAAGCGATAGTTAGTTTTTGTAGGAAAAGTAGCAATAAATTACAAAAAAAAAATACAGTGACTCGTTGGATTGGACTACATGCTGATGTTGATATTGCACACTGTGGTCACTCATACGCCCTGACATGCATTAAGAAATCAAAAAGATTTGCGATCGATGAAGCCCTTTTATACCCGAGCGCACTTGTGCACAAGGGTATATTAACATTAAAATTAACATCTTTTAAAACGCCTTCTTGAAAATTTTATGATCTTTTGAGAAAATTCAGCGGTAGTATATAAAAAAGTTTAAGCAAAAATATAAGTGTTCGCTTTTTAAATTTGTTAAATTTCAAAATTCTGTAATTATTTTTAGTTTGCGATTTTTTTAACATCCAAGAACCATTTTTTATTTTGTGAGTTGTTCCAAGGCCAAGCTTGCTAAATCCGGGAAATTGTGAAAATTTAAACTTTTGATTTTTTGTTGTTTTTTTTTGTTATGCCGAATTTCCACTAGGCATTCAAATGACAAAAAATTAGTGCCACTTAAAAATCATGACATGGACTGACCCATTATTATGGAGTTACATATGTACATATGTATATTAGACTGCATCACTCCCATACAAAAAAAAAAAAAACGGTACTGTTTTTCCATTGGAATTATAAAATCTATTATATTTTAAGACGTCCACAAAAGTATTTCGGAAAAATATTAAGATTTAAGCGGGCTGGACCGATTTGAAAATACCTCCAAATCTGTTTTTTTTATGAATAAAATTAGTTTCTTAAAGATGTTTTTTGAAAAAATCCCCTCAAATGTCAAAACGGTTTTAGCTTAAAAAATTTACATAAAGATATAAAAAAAAAATTAAAAAAAATTTTGTATCACAAAAAACAGCATCAAAAATCTCGTTATTACGCATCCGTTGAAAATATTTTCAAATATTTTTATGCAGATTTTTTAAGCCTAATCTGTTTTGTCATCTGAGGGGACCTTTTCAAAAAGTTCTTTAAGAAACTATTTTTATTTATAAAAAAACTCCATTTTTTGAGGTATTTTCAAATTGGTCCAACTCGCTCAAATCTTAATATTTTTCCGAAATATTTTAGTGGACGTCTTAAAATATAATAAATTTTGTAATCTCGGCGGAAAACCCCGCAACTTTTTTTGCTGATGCAGTCTAATGTATATAATTGTATGTAATTACTTCCTGCGGCTGTTCTACGCACGCCTATGTTTTTGCTTTTCTTGCTATTTTCAAATGTTTATGTTTTGCCTCCCTTGCATGTCAACAAAGTGAGTTTTCTTTTTAAAAACCCTACATGTTTGTTTACATTTTTTATTACTTCTTCTTTTTTATTCTTCTTCTTTTTTGTATTGTTCCCAAGGAAAATAAGTAACATATTCAATACAGTGTTAATAAATCAACATATGTACATGCATACATAGATATGTATGAATATAAATAGTGCAAACATACACGATTTTCCATGTGGATTGTTTACATATTTTTACCCGCATAAGTGCTAACAAATGTTTTCATACGAAAATAAACACTTAGCAATGACATTGCCCTGGTTTTAATAGAGTTTTCTTCGTTTTTTTTGTTTATTGCCGATTCAATAGAAAATGAAAGGAAATGCGAAATTAAAAAAAATAAACAAACATTTCAGTTGTAGTAGAGCACCGAACTGTTGAGCCACGCTTTT
>NW_016159265.1:26543-62681 GCF_001687245.7 Rhagoletis zephyria | reverse complement strand
GGGGGCTTAGGTTTTTATCACGTAGTCAATATCCACTAAGAAAATCTAGCGTTTTTTTCGAGCTACATTCAAATATGGCGCGCAGTGTTTGTCGCTTTTTAAACCCACAGATGGCAACACTGACGAACAGACGTCAGCTGATTGAACAACCATCGAAAAAACGTGCATGGTGGTGCGGTGGATGACGTGTCTCGCGTGCGACCTCTGCGGGTTCTCTCTAGGAGACCACAGGAGGCCTTGTGTGTCATAAAGGAATGCGTGGAGTGGATAGATGTCGAGGCTGTCAATGAAGAGATAATAATTACGTCTGAGGAAACTCCCGATGTTACCGCCCCCGTGATCTACGATGTATCCGAGTGGATTGATGCTGGGAAGGTGTTTGTTGAAGATGATTGAGATGGAAAATAAAGGTTAATAAAAATAACGGGACATTTGTTTCTATAATTTAAGTACTGCTTAAGATATATTTTGACATTTTATCTTGATAATATTTTTTCCACTTGTAATTATAGGTATGAAAGCACTCCTGCCGTCACGCAGCAAGCGCCGTGTTAATAAAGACAATTATAAGCCAAATATATTTTTTTTTCAACTTTTTGTTAGCAAGAAATGATTCAAAACCATATTTATGAATTACTACGTGAAAACTGTAGGGGGAGGGGGGGGTCTTGGAATATACTACCCGCGGCCACCGAGGGGGGAGGGGGGGGTTAAAAATTTCAAAAAGTGGGTCACGTAGTATGGGTACGTTCCCNCTATTATTATTATTATTACTGTTGGGGATAGAGCACTCCGACCTTAAGATCTATTGTGCCCGATGCATGGATTTATAGTCAGTCTGTCTATTAATCCAGTATGCGAGAGAAACTTTAGTATGGAACCCAAATCTACGGATTTCATTTCGCCTTTGGTTATCAAATGTTCACCCAGGTGCCTTTGCGTTTGTGCAACAGTGCAGGGCATTCTTCTTCTAAGCTGTGCTGTGCAGTCTCGTTTTCCGTTCTGCAAAATCTGCATCGCTCATGCGAGTATTCTCCCAGTTTAGTCAGGCGATACTTAGTTCAGCCTGCAATGTCCTGTCAGGATTCCTGTAAGAATTCTTAAGTTGTTCTTGAAGCGTTTTAGGTTATATGTTCCTAAATGTGCTTTGAACTGCTCTCTAGAAGTGGTAGAGCGTATGCCACCGTTCATTCATTATATTTGTAAGCAATTTTCCATGTGGTAGACCTTGGAAGCATCCACATGCTGGCATGCCAACTCCTGACCCAGCCTGACCAGTCCAACAGTTGGGCGTATGAGTGTCTTAAATTATTTCTGAATATGTAGTATTTGTTGTAGAATTTAATTGAAATTGGTTTAGGAAAAGTGGAAAGCTTGTATTTTGTAAAGTGCATACCTCTTACATCTAGCAAACATCTGTACAATTACATAGAATTGCGTGTAGGTGTGCGTTTCACATTTGCAAGCATGAAAATCAACTCCTAAGTATGTATATTTAAGTTAAGACCCACAACTTATTGTGGCTGTTGTGGTATTTGCTGTTTAAATTGCTGCAAACCCTTGGAAGTAAGCAAGTCAACATACATATGTACTCTCTTTTGGGAGGCAAAGGACATAGGAAAACCGAAAAGTTGTATGCTGTATTAAATAAGTACCTACACACATGTGTGTTGTGGGCGGTTCATATGAATAAAAATATAATTAAATATGAATTTAAAAATACATATGCAAGTGAAAATGTTTTCATAACGACGAACGGACATACATGCATATATTTGTTATTTTCAAAAAGTTTTAAGTGAGTGGTCATGACATTTGTTTCTGGTTAAGCAACACGCATCGAATAGTATGTTTAGTTAAAATATAAAAACTTTAGAAAAATATCACAAAAATACAGCAAACGAACAAGTTTTTAAAAGCAATTGTTGAGGGTTGTTCTATGTAGTTCGTATATTCCGNGTTTCTGGTTAAGCAACACGCATCGAATAGTATGTTTAGTTAAAATATAAGAACTTTAGAAAAATATCACAAAAATACAGCAATTGTTGAGGGTTGTTCTATGTAGTTCGTATATTCCGTTTAAAAATCCCCGCTTTTGTAAAGGTGCTTGTAAACCAGTGATTCCCAAAGCGGGCCAGGTGGACCCCCATGGGTCCATGTGAAACTCGACGGGGGTCTACGTTGGCGTGAAAAAATATGGGGGACCACGAAAATTTATCTGGTTTCGATAGTAAAGAACCAAAATGGTTGCTCGATAGCCTATTTATTTAACTTGAATTTTTTTGACCGTCACTTTGTGTTTTCATACGTAGGAAAACCTTAAAGTCCACCTGCAGACTAAAACGAACCGGATGTTGGTACAACACTGAGTGGGGTGCGGCGGAAATTGCTGGCGGCAGAGATTTAAGCACTTGTGTATTTTCAATGCTACAGGATAGTACGCCACCATTACCTTTGTGGAAGAGATTCTATAATGTTGAGTTCCCTGAGACTGAATGCTGGCTTAATTCCATCACTGAGACCGGACCTACACATTGTTGAATCTTCATTGATGGCTCCAAAACTGACTCTGGGTCATGAACTGGGGTCTTTGTGGGTGTTAATGGGGATAAGCTTCACTTTTCTGCTAGAGAATATGCCTCGGTCTTTCAGGCTGAGGTAATTGCAATCCTCAAAGCCATGGACTACGTGGCGGAACATAGGTGGAGGAGAAGGAGTTTGTGTGTCTGCAGTGACAACCAAGCTGCACTTAAGGCATTGGCCAGCCCTCTAACTACTTCCTAACTAGTTCGGCAATGCAAGCCTCGAATAAATTATGGTGGTAAACATAACGAGCTTGCTGTACTCTGGGTGCCATTTGGCCAGAATTGGCTCAGACCAGGCATTCCTCGGTCCGCAACCAGTTTTAGCACACCCACTTTCGGCCACCGAAGCAACTGGGGAATACTTCGCTCAACAATGACTGGGAGGCATCGACTGAATGCAGGTGTGCACAACTCATGTTGCCTTCAATCGCAGAAGGCCTATCTAGTTTTTTGATCTCAGTGAGCAGACGACACTGCAGAAAACTTGTTGGACTGCTCACTTAACGTGGCAAAAACAGCTCTTAAGTTTTGTGTTTTAAAAAGGATAGTAATGAATATTTTTCGCATCACTTTAAAACTCGGACCGATAAAAATAGAAAAGATGCCATCAGCACAAATAAACTATTTTACAAATGTAGAGTATTTGTGGAGTACATAGTCATGAGTGAGCCGAGCAGTTGATAACTCCTCAGAACGAGAGAGTATTTTGATGGATTTACGAGCTCTATTTGTTTAAACCTGCAAGCGTGTCATCAAATTATTTTAATAAATAGAAATAAAAAATAATAAAAAGAAAATATCTAAGTTTTATTTTGGCCACTCCGAGTTAAATTTTTGAGTTCACCCGCGATGCAAATTTATATAGTTAGATCCAATCTTCACATTTAATTTTTTACGAGCTTTAGGAATATTTAGAAATGCATGAGGAGGGGTCCACCGAAACCAGTAAATTTTTCAAAGGAGTCTACGAGAAAAAAAAGTTTGGCAACCTCTGATATAGATGGTAAGCTCAGGACCTTGAAGAAGATGCAGAGTGCTGTCTCCAAGCAAAAAAATGTGTCCATGGACATAAAAAGGGGGTATGGACCAAATTGTTGTCGTTTTCTGTACGTTTACGGGTGCGAAAAATATTCGATACCGCACTGTCAGCAAAACTTACGTTTTTCTGCTGGCTGGTTATAAAATTA
This sequence comes from Rhagoletis zephyria, assembly GCF_001687245.7. Taxonomy (NCBI): domain Eukaryota; kingdom Metazoa; phylum Arthropoda; class Insecta; order Diptera; family Tephritidae; genus Rhagoletis; species Rhagoletis zephyria. The sequence continues at coordinate 58,909 of NW_016159265.1, read as the reverse complement.
TTTATTTAAAAATTTACCTCGAAGTATATTTCTCAACTGGAAAAAGTGCGAATTCACCATTTTAACTGATGGCGTTTTCTTTTCGCGAAAGAAATGTCACCTTATTATATGGCGACATTATCAGAGTGCAAGATTTTAAAGAAAGTGTACGCCATATGTCTGTGAAGATGCCGAGAAAAGAACAAGAAAACCATACAGCCCCGGAGGAGGGCAGAATAAATGCAACATTATTTCAAGAAAAGAAAGCGCTAGAAATTATTTCAATTAAAGTGTTTATTGAATGTTTGAATTTATTGAATATGCATATATACATACATACATATATAAGGCATTTTGCTTAATTTATCTTGTAAAAGGTAATAAGTATTTGAAGTGGGTAGTTAAGTATTTTAATAATATGTCAGTTTAAAATTCCTTTATCGTTTCCAGTCTTTTTTTCAATTCAGATTTATGTCCCATGGAATTGCCTAAGTGCGCTTCCTTTCAACAACCTCATTGCGGTTGATTATCTGTACCGGCGTCTTTTTCATGTTGCTGAAGTGATCAGTCAATGCCGTCAATGTGTCAGCCGGCAAGCGTCTATCGAACGGATAGCCCATAGCACGCTTATCGGGATATAATTTGTCTTTCAGACCGCAAAATGAAGCAGCGTCACCGCATACATCGGGTCTGGAAAGTAGAATGAAAGGAAATATTATTTTTTAACAAAATGTTATATTCTGAAGTTTCCAACTACTACTCACGCATCGTTTCTCTGCAGCACTGCATCATCGTCATAGTTCGAAATCATTACAAATAGTTCAAATTGCATGCCCTCAGGTTTTCCCTTTGGCAGCAACATATGCGCTGGCCAACCACAGCCGCAGAAACGGAATTCAGCCAATTTGCTTGGATCAGAAGGTAAATGGGCCTTGTCTAATCTACGGAAGGAACGTTCATAGGGTATAGTAACACTGGAGTTATCATAGGACTGAGTGATTTTGTTGACGCCAGGCATTACTGAAAAATTAAAATAAAAAATAAATAAATAAATTATAAGTTTGAGTTTAGGAGTGAAAGTAGCCACAAAGTAAGAGTAGCAAAGAGTCAGCTTATAAAGCTTTTGCTCACTGCCTCCTTTTACTTTTTTGCTTTCTCAACTTCCTTTTAAGTCTACTCCTTTCCCGCTGCTCCCGCTGATATACTCACAATTCACAGTGAACTTGTCCAACTCTATGCTTAGCTGACGCTGTTCATTCAGGGTTAATGGTGTGCCACGCTCATCGGTGATGGGACAGAGGAATATGCGACAAGTGCCACGCTTAACCGTGCCTGTCTCGTTGTTCACCTCAATTAAGTATTCGAAGGGTGAGTGTTGCAAGTGTCTGAACAAGGCATAAACACTTCCGCCTGGCCCGAAGTCCAGTCCAGCGGCCAAGTCCACATCGGATTTTTCCCAATAAGTAAGCAGTGTGTTGATGATATTCTTTGATGAACTTATGATGCGCACATCAGCGCGTGTCACCGACACGCCATTGTAGCCAAGCTCCGGTTCGCTGTATACTGGCAACTTCTCCTTGAAGCGATTGAATAGCGTATCGAGATAACCATGCCAACGATAGAAGATCGGATCACGCATAGCTGTTGTCACATCACCCATTACGCCAAAATCTTCTAAGAACCGATTATCGGGGTCGTGAGAAAATGAAATGCAATTGTGTCCTTGATTGTGCAGATCGCCATAGAAGCCGGGGTTGACGGAGAGATCAGAGCACTCCATAAGATCGCCTAGTAAGTCGATGCCCTTGATCTCATCCAGCGGAATGTTGGTGCCTCTTGTCTGCGTGTGAGCGGTATAATTTTTCATGATATTTTCTTTACTCTCTAGTTCCTATATACTCACATCTGTGACATAACCCTGATCGATGGCCTGTACAATACGATTGATCCAGCGCTCAATATCGGCCAACTCCATTACGCGTCCATCACGATCGATATCCTTCAATTTTGTGTTTGCTATACGCCCCGGATAGGTGCGATTGTTGAGACTGCTCAAAATTTTCGGGAAGTAACCTTCGATAATGGGTTCGCGTATATTGTTGAGTGGTTGTAGTTTGGCTAAATTATTACAGAAACGCTCCACATTGTAACGCGCCATCAGCTGGTGATGCATGTAATAGAACAATTCACCACGGCGATCCTTGCGTACCACCTCCTCGGGTCCCGAGCCGGGGTACACCAAATGCCAATGCCAGTGATGACTATTCACGCCAATATCCTCGCGGAAGTAGCTCAAGCGCTGCTCTTCTTCGCGATCGGATGCGGTGAAATTTGGCGGAATTTCAATGCGACGCTTTAAGAAAATATTAAACTCTTCGGCTCACTGCTGTATGCCAATGTGAAACTTACCCGACTGCCTGGATCGGTGACCAGCTTGCCCTCGGCGCGAGCATCTTGAAACACCGATGGTTCGACGAAGTTTTGCGGAAATTGTTCGCTAATCACCGGCACCTGGAAGTTAGCGGTGTCCTTGCGATGCTGTACTGCCACCGAAAAGGCATACTGAAAGAGGAAAGCATTGACGCGATCTTTCACAAAGGCGGCCAACGAAATGAAATCCTCCTCGGTGGGCGGTTCAATCAGCAATTGAATGAGCTGCCCGGCAATACGGCGATGTGGTTGATAGAAGAGTGAGAATTGTTGGCGTTTGCGTAGCGCATTGGCAAACTCTAAATTGGGCTTTTGCTTCAATTCCCGTATGGGTATTTTCACATCGACCTCCGCACCGAAACGATTCTGTATGTCTTCTTTTACTTCGGTGTAGTTCTCGGTATAGAAGCTATCCGGTACGTCTAGTATGGATTTGCCATCATCACGTGCGGCAAATACCGGTTCCAANCCATAGAAGCCGGGGTTGACGGAGAGATCAGAGCACTCCATAAGATCGCCTAGTAAGTCGATGCCCTTGATCTCATCCAGCGGAATGTTGGTGCCTCTTGTCTGCGTGTGAGCGGTATAATTTTTCATGATATTTTCTTTACTCTCTAGTTCCTATATACTCACATCTGTGACATAACCCTGATCGATGGCCTGTACAATACGATTGATCCAGCGCTCAATATCGGCCAACTCCATTACGCGTCCATCACGATCGATATCCTTCAATTTTGTGTTTGCTATACGCCCTGGATAGGTGCGATTGTTGAGACTGCTCAAAATTTTCGGGAAGTAACCTTCGATAATGGGTTCGCGTATATTGTTGAGTGGTTGTAGTTTGGCTAAATTATTACAGAAACGCTCCACATTGTAACGCGCCATCAGCTGGTGATGCATGTAATAGAACAATTCACCACGGCGATCCTTGCGTACCACCTCCTCGGGTCCCGAGCCGGGGTACACCAAATGCCAATGCCAGTGATGACTATTCACGCCAATATCCTCGCGGAAGTAGCTCAAGCGCTGCTCTTCTTCGCGATCGGATGCGGTGAAATTTGGCGGAATTTCAATGCGACGCTTTAAGAAAATATTAAACTCTTCGGCTCACTGCTGTATGCCAATGTGAAACTTACCCGACTGCCTGGATCGGTGACCAGCTTGCCCTCGGCGCGAGCATCTTGAAACACCGATGGTTCGACGAAGTTTTGCGGAAATTGTTCGCTAATCACCGGCACCTGGAAGTTAGCGGTGTCCTTGCGATGCTGTACTGCCACCGAAAAGGCATACTGAAAGAGGAAAGCATTGACGCGATCTTTCACAAAGGCGGCCAACGAAATGAAATCCTCCTCGGTGGGCGGTTCAATCAGCAATTGAATGAGCTGCCCGGCAATACGGCGATGTGGTTGATAGAAGAGTGAGAATTGTTGGCGTTTGCGTAGCGCATTGGCAAACTCTAAATTGGGCTTTTGCTTCAATTCCCGTATGGGTATTTTCACATCGACCTCCGCACCGAAACGATTCTGTATGTCTTCTTTTACTTCGGTGTAGTTCTCGGTATAGAAGCTATCCGGTACGTCTAGTATGGATTTGCCATCATCACGTGCGGCAAATACCGGTTCCAAGGGATTTTGGAAAAGCAAATTTAATGCTTTCTTATTTTGCTCTGAAGACATAGTGAAGTTTAGTTTGCAATGAATTACTGTGTGACACTGTGATATTTTGATGAGTTCTACGGGCTTTTATACTATTCTGGAGACATGTGAAAGTGGTGAATTATCATTTGCATTTCTGTGGTTTCTCTTGTTTTTTGTTGCAAGTTTCAATAAATGCATTGTGCTATTTATTTTTGATAAGCTTGAAAACCGCAAACGCTTTAAACTTATGTAGCGTGAGAACTAAATAAAAGTGGATACCGTACATATGTATGTACATTAGTACGCAGCACTTTCCATACAAAAAAAAAAAAATCGGTACGGGGTTTAAATTATTTTATTTTATTTAAATTATTTTATTTTAGTACTTCCTCAGTTTACATTTTCGGAGGTATTTTCAAATTGGTCCAGCTCACGTAAATCCTAATATCTTCCTGAAATTTTTTGGCGAATGTCTTAAAACATAATGAATTGTATAATTCCCGTGGAACACTCACAAGTCGTTTTTTTTTTGGCGAGGCACCTTAATGTACATTTGTATAGCAGATTTTTTCGACTATACGCCTCTAGACTAGAAGGATTCTACGTGTAATGCTATGCGAATTTGTTGAAGAAACAATTGGTCTAAAATAAATTTGAAATTTGCCAAATTGCGAAAATAGGTTTCCTAGCATTTTGCTGTAGTGTCGTAAAGCAGTGCTTCAATTTTGTATAAGAACATGCTATATGGGGTCTTTTGGTATGAGGAATCCATTTCTGCACTCGTATTTTTCTTACAACTTCCAACAGAGGGCGCAATAGTGAACATTTTCACATTTTCTTCGAAACCTATTTTCAAAATTTGACAAACTCCAAATTGATTTTAGACCCAAATTTGTAGAATCCTCTTATTCTATACACGTATAGTAAAAAAAAAAATTGAAATTAAATTTGGAAAATAATTTGTGTTGAAAAAGTCGCAATTAAGCTTTTTCAAGATGAGTAATATGCTGCCTTTTAAGTTTTAGGCTAATGAAGCAACTTAAATGAAAAGTTTGGAGAAGATTTTATTTTATTTGGACTCTACTTACTAGTTGTATGAGCTATAGAGAGTATATTAAGAGAGTTGCTAGTTTCTGTCTAGTCAAAATATCTGGAAAACGTATGTATTTTTATTCTTCTTGGTTGTCAACTCATGGCAGCTATTGTAGAGGCCGCAATGTCCCACGTGTTTTTATGTAACTTCCCCTGATGGTGTTCTAAAGCTTAGCTTTTCCAAGAACATCAACCAGTCATCAAGGACCGGGCACTCCGAGAGCATGCAGTAAAATCATAGCCGTGGAAGAAGCGACTATCAACCGAAACTGCTTTGTATTTTTCATTGGGATTCATTCTATGAGAACAAGTAAGTATGTTTACTTGTTTGTGTGAAAATTACGTACACGTTTACACAAGCATCGCCGGGAAGGAAGTACTTGGCTCTTGTAAACTCAATTGACACGTAATTCGATACGGTGACTGTAACGGCTGCTGTACTTGGCAAACAAACAACAATAGAGCAGCCAAGGCACCAATTATGTGCGAGTACTTGTGAGTGGGTAGTCTCCTCCCTACAAACACAATGCATATTCGGAAACATATACATTTGTACATACATATATATGTTTACCGTATTTTCCTTTTGCTGCTTTAATCCTTCGTTAAATTGCAGCACGAGCCGAGAGTTTCTGTCAAGCTGGAAAAATGATAACTTTTTCATTGCACTTCTACCCTACAAAATCTTTTGCTTTTCATAATAGACTTTCATGCATCCATTCCTCTATGACTGTTTTCATCCACCATCTTTGTGCTGTATAGTGGTTATCATTGTTTTAATGATAATGTAAAATTAATTGTTTCCATTTTGTTGAGTGACAGTTTACAAATTGTTGCAGTTGTGCTTTAGAATAATTATGAGCTTATATAACATGCCGTTGAACAAATTTGTCTACATTCAGCAATTCAGCTAGGATCTCTTCTATATATATGCAATTGTACATACACACTACATATATATATATATATGAGTAGAAGCTATAAGCCATTATCGCACAAATTTATAATAATAATTATAGTATAAACTTTAGTACAAACTTTATGTACGCAGGTATGAAAATACTCGTAACATCTATAGTTTTGGTGTTTCGAATTTTTAGGGTTAGTGGATAAAGTTTGACAACTATTCAGGTTGAAAAAAAAAAAAAAATAAAAATCTAACATGATGAAGTTAATAAAAAAATCCAATTTTTGATGAAATTTTTTTTTATTTTAATCTATCTCACACTTCATAGAAAGTCGCACATTTTGATATCTTAACTGATTTTCTCCGACAAAAATAGTTTATTAACTACAAATAATTAAAAAAAGATACTTCTCCGTGAGTTCAAAATTTCGCGAATTTTTGTTTTTCGATATTTTCGAATATCATGACGAAATAAAAACTAGGTGTCTTCTTTTTTTCGAAAGAATTTAGGAAAATATATTTCACCCCAAAAAAATTATTTAGGTGTAAATATTGTATGGAATGACCCATATACACTTTTTGATAAGTACTTATGTGGCTTTGGTGACAACCCTCTTCGAAAAGTTTTAGGAAATCAAGTTTTCTTAAATTTCCCTCATTTTATACACATATGCAAATGCATATCTCATTTATTTTCTAATTACCCTATTTAAAAACTTTTTCGAAACAAAGATTTCCTAAATCCGTCTCGTTTGATACTCGCATTCTAGTATTTGATTTAACTTATCACCTAAATTGATTGTATCCTTTTGAACCGGTGGCAACCCTTGTCAAATACAAAATCGAAATAACGCTATCTTAACATCTTTCTTTTTACACGTACATATGTATACATCATTTAAGTTGTTAATACAATTGATTTTGAAGTTCTAAACAGGTGGTAAACCTAAGAAAAAATTGTATCGGAATAAAGCCTTTTTAAAACCCGCTCGTTGTATACCCATATACAAAATTTCATTGAACTTTTAAATTAAATTAATTTTAAATTTGCACACCTTGCTCAACATTTTTTTCGAAACGAAACTATATTAACTACAACTTTTTGAACCGGTGGCAACCCCCTTCAAAAATATTTACGAAATAAAGATTTTTAAACCTTTCTCAGTTGGATTGAGTTAAAATTTCTGAAGAGCTGGCAACCCTCTTCAAACATATTTTCGAAGCAAAGTTTTCTTTAATCCTTCTCGTTTGATACCCATGTTTACGTAGTTGATTTAACCTATCAATGAAATTGATTTTAACTTTTTGAACAGGTGGCAACCCTCTTAGAATTTACTGGCGAAATAAAACTGTCTTACATTCCTTTTATTTTATACCCGTAATTAAATTTTTAATTTAAGTTGCTAATTAAATGGATTTTGAATTTCTAAACAGGTGGCAACCTTCGTCAAAAATATTTTTGAAATAAAGTATTTCTGAAACTCTCTCGTTTGTTACCCATACATACATGTATAGAGTATAATATATAATTTAACTTGTTAATAAAATTACTTTTGAATTTATAACCAGGTTGAGACCCGGTTCAAAAGCATGTTCGAAATAAAGTTTTTCTCAACCTCGCTCGTTTGATACACATAATAAAATAGTTGCCTTAACATAATTAATTTGATTTTAACTTTGTTTTAAAATATTTTCGAAGTAAATTGTTTTTGAACGTCGTTCGCTTGACACCTACATTCTTGTAATATTGTATTTAATTAATTAATTTAGTAATTTAAATTTTGGAAAAAGATGGCATTGCTCTCAATTGCTTCCTCATCATGGTAGGCAGAAGCCATTGTTCGGCAAATCTATTCTACCAGCATGCCTTGGCCCTTTGTTATTCCGGTTAGCGAATGTGTTAAGTTGTTGGAACTTCTCCTTTCAAAGCTGGACATGATTTGACGGGTTGTCCTAAAAGTTGGTTGTGTTAACCATCTTTTATTTGCGCTCTACAAAAATTCTGATTTATGTCATGATTTGCTGGTAGATAATAGAGTGGCATGTTGAAAAGACTTTACGTCAGACAGAGACGTTCCCTTTCTTGCGAGCTCGTCTGCCATACAATTAACTTTTATGTATGTCTCTAACAGCCGTACCGAAACAAAAGCGTCAGCGTCGTCTGGCTGTCAAAAAATTCTCATGCCCATACCATTTGTATGAAGCATGCCGAAATAACGTGGCGTCAACGCTTAGCGGTTAGAAAAACCTATTTTGACAGGGCGTTAGGAAGTAAAGTTGGCCACAGAAAAGGGCGAAACTTTCATTTTCGTAGTTCACACAAACAAACCTATGCTTATTGTTGGTGTTATTTCTTCATTTGAAATATCGTTGCCGCGCGCAGTCGGTAAGCCAAAGTGCGGCCTCTTTTATAGCTGCGTGCTCGGTTTGGAAAACGTTGCATTTATCTGGAAGCTGAAAACAATGGCTATCCAGCTTTCTACATTAGTTTTGAGCCAGCCGTGTATTTGATTGAAGAGTTAGGTTGAGGACCCGCGATAGAACTGTATTCTCAGTCCTTCGAGAGGAAACACTCGTTGAGAATTTGTTCTCAAAATTTATAGTCGGTGTTGTGTGGAGACCGAGAAACGTGTGGGTTTTTAAGTTAGAATATTGGTGTGACGGATCCAGTTTAGTAATGCGTTTAGTCCTATAGCATTACAGATTGCATGAAATCTCCGAAAATGGTCCACGGGCATAAAGTCAAGTAAGGGTCTAGGTCGTTCAGAAGGTGTAGCGAGTAGCGCACAAGTGATTTGCATGCATGTCTCTCTTCGAAGCTTGTTGCTCTTAGAGCTAATGAAAGGTATGAGGAACCGTTTTGCAAGCGTCGAGGGCGGTAACGATCTTTCTAGTTCTATTCGAAGTTGAAATATGTAAATCTTTGCTATTCTTGTGAAGAGTATCGTAAATATTTTTACGGGATTGGCATTCAGCCCAATTTCTTCCAAACAGGTTTCCACGATAACCAAGGTGTTCTGCAACAGCTCCTCCAACGCTTGTGGCTATTCACCAGCTGTAGTTAAGGCCAGACAATCGATGCCGTCAACATGGTTGTAGTGCGTACCCTGTTATCGCACAAATAAAGTATTAATCGTTAGATTTCAAAGCAGTGTGGAGAGTATTCCTCTTTACGTATTGCCACTTGTCGCATACCTGATGATATGAGCCTGGCCCATCTCCGAACGAATTACTTTTTGATTGAAGACAAACTCCACTACATGTCACCAAATATGGATCAGTGATTCTTCTGGAAAGAATAAATTGCTAGAACTACCTTCGATATCTAGAAAAATGTCAGGTTTTAGTTTCTTGAAAGCCAGGGCTTCTTAAATACCGATAACAATTTGGTAGAATGCGGTTTCCGCAGACATGCACATAGAAATGAAAAAAAAAAATGTCATTTCTTAAAGTGGTATTTTTATATTTTACCTCATTTCAACTTGCCTTGCTTAAGGTCTGGGTCTAAGTAATTTCTGACCGTATTTGGCTGCTGGGCATTTGCCCCTTAAGTGTTGTTACAGAAAATGTGGGGTTTTATGAAAATACAAGGCATCTTTACTACCTGTTGAACGCACAACGAAGTGCAGATATTATTAACGACATTGTCATTTATAAAGTGCTAATGTTAATGATGCCAACTGTATTTGCGTTGATGAAGAACTCAAGTACACGTAATGGTCACTGATGCCCAAGATGAAGCTAATGGAGATAATGATGATTATGATGATGCTTTTGCTGATGCAAGCAATGTTAAAGCTACGCCTAGTAGCTTCATTGCAACTTATCGCTCAACTGGGTGTTTGTGCCATTTACTAAATTGAGTCTGCAGCGCACCAAAAGGGAAAACGTTAGAGTAAAGTGGGTGTAGCTGGCACATATTTATTTCCTTTGACTTGCTTTGGCGCAAACAACTTTCCCACCTTGCTCAAGTACCAGTATTCGGCGCAAAAAATCAAAGTGAAGACTCGCAAAGGAAAATTTAAAGTTTAAACCGAAAAAACGTAAAACTTCTTTGCTTCATGCTATAAAAAGCGAAGAAGTGTTAAGAAGAAATGCAAATGCATATGTATGCTTGCGTGTATGTGCATATGGGGCGTTCCATACCAAAACGGACGGGGCTCACGCTTCATGTGTTTGATTTGTTTAAAATTTTTAGGGTTGTTGCATAAGCATAAATAATAAATAAATATGAAACCTGACCTCGATTAAAACATTTTTAAAAACTTTACAGCACAACAACAAAAACAAATCGACTTAAAAGTTTTCCAAATATCTCGAGAACGAGAAAATTAAAAAAAAATCACACATACACAAATCAAAATAGTTTATGAAAAGAAATATTAAATTTTTTTTTTTAATTTTTCACATACAAATTTTCTGATAAAAAGAATAGTTTTTGAAAATATGCCATCTCAGAAAAAAAATTAAAAAAAAATCACAATGGTAGCTCTGAGTATTGCGCAATATTTAAGTATAATATTATGGGGTGCACTCTACAATAATTTGAGTTATGAATTTTTTTTACACCGAGGTTGAGTAAAATGAGTACATTACAATTTTTTTTTTTAATTTTGTTAAGCATTTTTTTGAGTATGCAGTCTTGTATCGCATTAAATTTTTAACCGACTTTCAAAAAGGGAGGAGGTTATCAGTTCGTCGGAATATATATTTTTTTTTGTTTTATGTATGTTAACGCATAACTTTCGACCACGTCCACCGATTTCGATAATTCTGTTCGAATCGGAAAGGTAGAGTCTCAGAGGTGGTCCCATATTAATCTGGTTTAGATCGGATAATTGGATCATGAAACATGTATATATATATTTATAGAGAATTGAGGTCGTTATTTTTTTGCTAAAAATTACTTGTTGTATAATAAAGTGGAAGTTTTAAGCGATTGCAAAGCTAGCGTTATTTTTCTTTTAATTTTCTTTGAAAACGGTTTGGCGCATTTTCTTCCATAAGAAAAAAGTGCAAAAAGCCGTCAGCATAAAAAATACTAAAAATTAACTCAATTTTAATGGCTGCATACTCAACAAAATTCTAAAAAAATTTAAAAAATTTGTAAATTGGTAATGTACTCATTTTACTCAACTTTGGTATAAAAAAACTTCATAACTCCAAGCTAACATTGTGATTTTTTCTAAATCTTTTTTGGGATGGCATATTTTCAAAAACAATTTTTTTTTTATCGAAAAATTTGTATGTGAAAAGTTAAAAAAAAAAAAAAATTGCTTTTCTTAGAGGAATTCTTATGTTTCTATGTGTGTTTTTCTTAATTTTTGTCTCGCCCCGTTCTCGAGATATTTGGAACTAAATCGATTTGTTTTTGATTTTGTGCTGTAAAGTTGTTAAAAATGTATTAATCAAGTTCAAATTTAATATTTATTTATTATTTATGTTTATGCATCAACTCTAAAAATTTGAAACAAATCAAACACATGAAGTGTGAACCCCGTCCGTTTCCGTATGGAACGCCCCATGCCCCATGGTTGCATGCAAGAAAATTTCAAGTATTCTCCATTCTCAAGTTGCTCTTTTTTCTCTGCGAAGTTTGCTGCTTGCGTAGCACTTTCTTAGATTTTTTTTGAAGTTAAGTGCACTTGGTGCAACCGACCGTTTGGATGTGACTTTTTCGGAATTTAAAAGCAAAAAACTGTACGATATTCATGAATGCAATGCTTTGATATTGAGCTTTTTACTTATACGTAACTGTGTGTGTGTGTATGAATTTGACCACATGCAACTGGTACTTGATTTTGCATGCAAAATCTGAGAGTCATTTGTCAAAAATCTGCAAAATAATTTCGCTTCCAACTGCTACAATCTCTGTTGGCGTCTTAAAGATGTCACTGGATCCACATACAGAAGGTAAAACATAATGCAATTAAGTGTTAAATTTTTTAGTGATTTGATTAAACAAAAGGTAAATTTAAATGTAACGAAAATAGCGGTTTTCAACGAGTATTTTTTTTGGAATTTTTGTGAATATTAAGGAATTTGTTGTATCCCCGGGAGAGATCGCGTTATTATTCTTTGTTCAATTGAAAGCTTAGAAGTTTGGTTTATGAAGTGGGAAAATACATATTGCTCGCAGAAAATGGCAGATAAGGGGTATTTCTTTATTTACAAAATGTATTCAAGAAAAATTTAAAAACGGAACTAGTATATAATAACACTAACTTAGCGCTATGTATCACTTAAATTAAACTTTTTATATGAATTTGAAGCCGGTGAACCAGAATTTGAATCTATTTAATTTACAAAAAAAAAACCGTTTTCGAGATATAAGCAAAAGTCATGTTTTCTAGGACCCCTCTGTCCTGTTGCTAGAAATCTCCAGGAATGTAAGGCGAACCCAAACCAACTAACCAACCTCAACAGACTTTATGTAAAAATTCGGTTGAATAACACAGTGAGGGGGAGCTGTTGCCAATGGTTAACTATTGGTAGTTTAAGTATTCGAGCCTAAACAACGGCTTCATGTGCATTGTTCCTAAAAGAAAACGAGTCTTCGTTCCATTACATAGGTGAGTCGCCAGCCTCGACCGGATAAACCCATATGCGTGTTTCGGCCGAAACAATCTGAAAGAAATCGACCTCATGGTCCGATCTCGAAATGGCCTCCCTCATTTCGAAAAAGCGAGGCCCCAACAAGTTGAATTTCAGAGACTCTGGTAAGCTTCAGGCATTTAGAAAGTACTGTCCTATATTCGGGTCATTAAAACTTTTGGCTAGGTGTTTAATCGTTCATAATTTGCATTAAAAAGAAAAAAAAACAATTCTTTAGAGATCGAAAGACTCTTGCTCTTACCTCACATTCATTAGGCATATTCACTTCAAAGTAAACTGAATTCTAATATGGAACTTGTTATCAATTCATTAATCCACCAACAACAGCACCCCAGTCATCAGTTCCCAAATACCAACTTCCCCATTTCAATTGAATATTTGCATTTAAGATAAACTTTGCCTTGATTTGTTCAATAATCAATTGCATCAGCAATGTAGTGCTACCAACTGCATATAAAGCTGAATCTTATTACATACATACGTAAGTAAATGCACCAAATATTGGCATCATTGCCATTGAATTGCTTTTCAATGGGTATACAAGTATTAAGAAAATTCATTCAAATCAATATGCTGGTCAAGTCATGTATCTACTATTGTTGCATTGAATTTGACCGCAATATGTTGTTGCTGACTGGCCGTGGTGGACAAAATATATGTATGTACATACAGTATCGGTCATATCTATAGCACGCCATTTCAAAGTGATATTGTGTGCAACTTATGTTTATTTATTTATTTTTGAGAATTTTCAATTAAAATACAGTTCTTTCTCTAACAAACCCCATATAAACCCCAGTTTAACAATTTGTAGAAAACTTCAAAAAAGTGCTACAAATTTTCACCTAAATTTCAAACTTTTTTCTCGGAAGTGTACGAATTTTTTTGGGTACACAGTTTTTTAGCGCCTTCAATTTTAGCCTGATAATGTGCAAGTTTCAAGTGGCTAAAAGCTACCGTTGATTATTTATAATTTTTTTCGGAATTTTAATATATTTTAATTAAAAATTCTTAAAAATAAATAAATAAACATAAGTTGCACACAATATCACTTTCAAATGGCGTGCTATAGATATGACCGATACTGTATGTGTTTGGACATGTATAATTGAATCTGTGACAAGGATGCAAAACATGACAACGTTTTGGCAATAATCTCCAATCATACAAACGTACGTACGTATTGCTTTATGGAGATTTCTCTATTCTTTCATTGCAATTTTCGTACGACTTTGATCCTTTCAAGTCGATATTAGGTTAAGTAACGGAAATGCATTTGCGGTTGTGGTTGTGGTTTTGGTTAGATTTTCTATTTAAAATGGTAATCAATATCGACTGGAGAGCAGTGTTGTTAGCGAATAAAAAAAATTTATGATGTTAGAATGTTTATATGTAAGACGAAGAGTTGAAAAGATTGTGGAAAGTTATGCTTAATATTCGTGGAATGAACAAACAAGAAATGGCTTGAAAGTATTTTTGAACGTGCCTTGAACAAGCAAACGAGTGGTTTCTATGATACATATTTACGAGTATGAACTTATGTATGTATGTACATATATACAGGTTAATCTTAGTCAAATCGGAATCAACCATTTTTGATTTGGATGCATTTTGGGCACACGTTTTATTTTTACATATAACAAAGTTGTGCAAAGAATTTTGTTTTTGCGAAAGTTAAACAAAATTCTAAATTTCAATATTTCAGGGTTTGGCAAGTTTAATTACCAAAATGGTTTTGGTCCCATTTTTTAAGTGATATTTAGGACTATAAGGAAAAAAATTATAAAAAACGAGTTTTTAAATTAAAAATAAAAATTTTTGAAAAATGTTTTCTATACGATAACTCTAACTAAATAATCTTAAAAAATCCTGAAATTATGAACTTCGAAAAAAAAATTTTTTACAAACTCGAAATAAAGTTATGTTAGACATTTTTAATTTAATTTAAATTTACTTAAAATTTACAGTTTGCAATTTTTTTTTGTTTCAATGCTCAAAAATCGATATCTTAAAAAACAGCATTCTGAAAATTTCAGGATCTTTTAAGTGCAATTAAAGGTAATGTATATTTTTTTTTTTAAATTTCTAAATTCTAAAATGTTTTCATTAGTCGGATTTTTATTAAATACATATATGCATTTTATATAGTCCCCTGATATAAGCAAGCCCAATAGTTGTTGAGATATTCACAATAACACATATTTAAAAATTTTTGAAATTTTATACATTTGAAATTTTTTCTTTCTTTGGCGGACCCTCCTTAAGGCTAGTATGCAGACCTATAGAAAACGGTTAATAAAAAAATTGTCTTTATTTCATGTGTGTGTCCAAGGAATTTTGACATATGATGATTCACTGCCTGTTGCCTCATTCTTTACCCAAGAAATAATTTAATGAGCATATATTTCTGATGCGAACATGGGTTGCCTTGTGCTCTCTTTTACACAGCAAAACTTTAGAAAACCGTAGTATAAAGCGTAGCAAATTTCTTAAGAACAGAACGCAGTTCTCAAGAAAATTTTACACAAGAAAATTTCTTTGCCATTTCTTGTGCGTCATTTTATATGGAATTTTCGATTTTCTTGAGAGCTGCATACTGGCCTTTATATGATAAAAGAAAACTTAAGACCAAAATTAATCCAAACAAAAAATGTGATTCCACGCATAAGTTTTCGAGTGATGCGCGTTCAAGCATAAAGGCGTACAAAAATTCTAAAAATTTTAGATTTGGCTTCTGTAAGTTCTATAAAGACCCCCATATTAATTTTTCTTTAATATCTGTAATATACAGGCATCGGCCTGTTACAATTCTATTATATATATGGACTAAATTCAATAAAAATTACAGCTGGAAACCCTCCTCAAAAATATTTTCGGCAGTCGAATTTCCTAACCTCTTTAGTTTGCTGCCAATATTGCAATATTAAATATATGTTATCAATTTTATTAAATAAAAGTTTTTAAACTGGTGGTAACCTTCCACAGAAATATTTTCAGCTGTAAACCTTTTTCTTTTGACAGCAATATTGCAATATTTACTTTATCGTATCAATTTATTTAAACTGAAATTTTCAAACTGGTGGCAACTCTCTAATTTTTTTTCTTCTATATTGTAAGTTAGACTTCTGACGATACAGAGTTGAAAACTAAATTCGATTCCATGTATTAATTTTCCAGGGATGCGCGTACAAACATACAGAGAGACAGACAGACAAAAATTCTAAAAATTGTTGATTTGGCTTCTGTTGCTCTAGTAAAGACCTCCCAACATTAATTTTTCTTTAATATCTATAATATAAAGACATCGGCCTGTTACAGTTTTATTATATGAATAGATTATACTCAATAAAAATTTTCTTACAGGTGGCAACCGTCCTCAAAAATATTTTCGGCAGTAAACTTTCTTAAACTTCCTCTGTTTGATACCCATATTGCAATATTCAATTTATCTTATCAATTAAATTTTAAATTTTCGAAAAGGTGGTAACCCTAAAAAAATATTTTCGGCTATAAACCTTTCTACATCTCATCCTTTTGATGGCCATATTGCAAAATTTATTTTTTTCATATCAATTTACTTAAACTGCAATTTTCAATAAGGTGACAACTTTCTTATTTTTTCTCTCTAAATTGTATATTGGACCTCTGTCAATACAACGGTGAAAACTGAATTTAATTCCATGCATTAGTTTTCGATTGATGCTCGTACAAACATACAGTCAGACAGACAGACAGACAAAAATTCTAAAAATTGTTGATTTGGCTTCTGTTGCTTTAATAAACATTAAATTTTCTTTAATATCTATTATGTACAGACATCGGCTTGTTACAATTTTATTATATATATGTATAGAAGATGATTTAAATATTTGTATACATATGTCTATTACACTGCGCAATTGGTTTATACTCATTAAAAAGTAATTATAAAAGCGACTAATGAGTCCGCTTATTTACCAAATCACTGGCAAACTCACACACTTAGTGAAAAAAGTCTGCTTCCTGTTATTTTATTTTGTATTTTATTTAATTAAATATAATTTAATTTAATTTAATTTAATTTAGTTTAATTTTTTTTATATTTTATTTTAGTTTATTTTATTTATTTTTTTATTTTATTTTATTTTATTTTATTTTATTTTATTTTATTTTATTTTATTTTATTTTATTTTATTTTATTTTATTTTATTTTANTTTTATTTTATTTTATTTTATTTTATTTTATTTTATTTTATTTTATTTTATTTTATTTTGTTTTGTTCTATTTTATTTTATTTTATTTCGTTTTGTTTTATTTTATTTTATTTTATTTTGTTTTGTTCTATTTTATTTTACTTTATTTTATTTCGTTTTGTTTTATTTTATTTTATTTAATGTGCGTATAATTTTGGTGTTTTACTGTTAAAAAAAGTAAATACATTTTACTTTTATTTAATTTAATCTCAAAAACTTAATTTATGTCTCGGTTATTTAATTTATGTATTTTTAAATTTCAATTGCTTTTAATTTTTAGTCTTTATTGCTTTAGAAAGAAAAATATACTTTTTATTTAATTTAGTTTTCAGACAAATTATTGCTAAAAGGCAAAAAGAATAATGCTCGTTAGCAGATCTTTTCGAAAGACAGGAAAGAGATTGCAAGACAGTAAATTACTGTAGACCAACCACATCATGAATAAAATGCTTAGAAAGGAGAAAAATTGACGATTCGAAAGCAAATGTGAAGAAAAAGGGCCCTTTAGTTTTATCTTAAAATAAAAATTGATGGTTTCGAAACTAACTACTCAATAAAATAAAATTATTTTCTCGAGCTTGTGAGAAACCCAGCAAATTTGGAATTGGACAAAAGAATTTTTGTACGCAGTGTAAATGCGAACGCCGAAATCAATAAATACATTTTTTTATCGGCACGTTTATGTGATTAGATCGAATTGCTCACTCAGTAATCAACCTGCAAAAATGAAGCATTTCGAATATCTGCTCTTTCCAGTTTTTTTTGCTTTGTTGCAACTTAAAATACAAAATGTGCTTTCGAGGGTACGTTTTTCAATAGATTTTTATTAAATTGAAATTAGTATTATCGCTTAATTCAAATTCATTTCGCCTGCAGAGCAACTTTGACATCACCTATAAAGGGTTCAATTGTACTACTAAAGATCCAAAAGGTTATGTCGCCAAAGTGTCTTGTTTTATTAGTAAGAATACGAAGCGGAGCAGCATTTCCACGGAGATGCAATTTAAACGGGATTTGAATTACTTCAGCATCAACATTCTTGTCGTAATGCCAAGAAGTTCCGAAGATTTTGTGCTCATCAATATGACACGCATCAAGGGCTGCGAATTTATGGCAAATAAAAATAAAGTGCCAATCTTGCAATTGGTGGTGAGCT
Organism: Rhagoletis zephyria; assembly: GCF_001687245.7. Taxonomy (NCBI): domain Eukaryota; kingdom Metazoa; phylum Arthropoda; class Insecta; order Diptera; family Tephritidae; genus Rhagoletis; species Rhagoletis zephyria. The sequence continues at coordinate 40,857 of NW_016159265.1, read as the reverse complement.
CGATGAGTCGTTACGGGAATCTGCTGAACAAATGTCCATACAAGCGCGACACCCTGTATTACTTACGTGGATTTCACTTGGATTTGAATTCAATTCCAGCAATCGCATTCGAAACGGATTTAAAGACATGGTTTGATTTTATTTATGAACGAGATATACTTTTCAGCGGTTACGTGCATTCCAGTATACGTTTGCGGCGCAATGGTTAGTGCGCAAGTAATGATCAAAGTAAAGTTAGACGCGCGGCATGAGAATGCAATTTAGTAAATATGTAAATGTGTTTTTGAAGATTAATATTTAAGCATTCGAAATAAAGAACTGTGTAACTTCATTCCAAAGCGCCGAATCTTAATAGTTGCAAGCGGAGGCTAACAAGACACTAATATTTATTTCATTATAGTCTAATACATATACAGACCAGTGCGTTATAGAAACCAATAAACAGCCTCATTGTGTAAGTCGTAAATTAGGCATTGTCTACTGTCGTGTTGAAAGAAGCAAACGACGAAATTCATCGGAAATTATGCAGTGCTGCCAAGTTTTTCCGGTTTTATCCAAATAATATCAAGCGTAAAAGATGCAGATAAAAAATTTCTTCTATTACTCAGAGTAGATCATAGGTCTAAATCAGCATCATAGTAAAAATGGCAGCAATGTAGATACTTATCACCATGTTCTCTTTTTTTTTTGTATTTTTTTTTATTTTGTTTTTTTTTAACAACATAAAAAGAAAGCTTAAATGTGGTCCTTTTATTCAAACACATAAAAAAAATTTGGTTCCGCAAATATTAGTTACAAAATCAAAATTTTGTTTATTAAGTAAAAAGGCGAATACAACCTATTTTCTTAAGATATAAGTTTCCAATTCTACAAAATTTAAAAATTTTTACAAAATATGCGATTTATTTCTCTTCGAAAGAGTATTTTGTAGTGCATGACCAAAATATACAAAATTTCAACCTGCTTACATTTCTTAAGTTATTCACAAATTTTTTTTTACCATTTTACAGGTAAATTGAATATGATAAAAAAAAAATTATATTGCCATTTTCGAAAACAAGTTTTAAAGCCTCATATTTGAGGAATGCAATTTTTTACGTCGAGCTAAAAGCCAAATATTTCAGCTTTCATCTTGTACTGTTCAAAATATATGTTCCAAATCTACATATATCTTTCTACAAAAGCTAAAAAAAAATGGCAAATTTTATATGAATCCCTCCCTTCCCAAAATTCTGGCCTACCACTGACAGCAACATAAGTGAAGTGACTCTTACTTAATAAGTACTTATAATTATAAAAAGTCTTGCAACCAGAATACATACCAACACGCTCGTTCATATAGAGGAGCATTAAAGTCGAAAGCATCATCATGAAGGCTGCAACAAAGTACAAATTGAGCTTACCTACTGACATCATTTACCCACTTTATATTTTTGGCTCCCCACTTTTGTATACAAGTTTATGGCTGAAGTTTTACGTTCACATTCATTACTTACATACATACTGGTCGCGCACCAGCATCAGGTAAGCGTTTCTTGCGTAAGCAACTTTGTTGTCAAGTAAACTCTTGTGCTCACACAAGTAAACTTCAAGAGTATAATCCTTTGTTGCCCTCTTCAAGTTACATGAATGGAAAATTAAAAAAAAAAAAANAAAGTTTATGGCTGAAGTTTTACGTTCACATTCATTACTGGCCGCGCACCAGCATCAGGTAAGCGTTTCTTTCGTAAGCAACTTTGTTGGCAAGTAAACTCTTGTGCTAACACAAGTAAACTTCAATAGTATAATCCTTTGTTGCTGTCTTCAAGTTACATGAATGGAAAATTAAAAAAAAAAAAATCATGCATCCTTCTGCTGCTGCCAGCTGGTTTAGCAGAAAATATCAAACAATTTGACCTGAAAGTAAACACAATGAAAATAAAGTGGTTGATATTGATACGATACTAAAGCTTCATACTTGCTAGCTGCAGTGAAATTCTCATAATATTTTGTATGAGACCAAGGTGAAGAAGGGAAATAAGTTCAGAACTTATTGTATCAAATGTGTGGTAATTTATTGTGGGTACGGAAANAATATCAAACAACTTGACCTGAAAGTAAACACAATGAAAATAAAGCGATTGATATTGATACGATACTAAAGCTTCATACTTGCTAGCTGCAGTGAAATTCTCATAATATTTTGTATGAGACCAAGGTGAAGAAGGGAAATAATTTCAGAACTTATTGTATCAAATGTGTGGTAATTTATTGTGGGTACGGAAAAAATTCATTGGATAGACCAGAAGAACCCTAGACTAACAGGCAATTCTGGGCACTGTCTTTCAACTCGCCACAGTCTGTCGAAAGACAAATAACGTTCGTAAGACAATTCCGGCAAAGAGCTTGAAAACTCTTTTCTGTCTTTCGAAATACTACTTGAAAGAACTGCCAAAAAGGGTGAGGAATAATGTCTGTATGTCTTTTAGTTTTCTGAAAATTAAATTACATAAAAACTCTATTAGATATTTAATTATTTAAGTTAAAAGAAAAAGTAAAATTAAAAAAAAAAAAAAAAAATTAATAAATTAAGTTTTTCTTTTAAAAGAGCAAAACGATAAAATTTAATGAGTACATTTACAATTTAGTTCAATATAAAAATGTGTATTTTTCTTGCTAATACAATAAGGTATAAAAATTAAAACAAATTTAATTTTAAAAAAGTAAAAAATGAAATAAGTTTCTAAAACTAAACGAAAAAAATTGTATATTCATCGTCATCTTCATCTTACATATGTACATACAATGAACACAAAAATAGCTGCGCCAAACAGAGAAAGTCGAAAATATTAAACGTACGTACATATGTACGTGTAAATTGAATTTCAATGTTCAACTAGTTGCCGCGCGAAGCAAACGAACAACAACAAAACTTTATCAATAAATAAATACCACTAAAGGCTGTATAAATGAACACAATTTGCTCTTGCCACAAAGTAGGAAAGTGGTTATGAGTGAGCATTGAAAGCACGTGCATATAGCAAAGGAGCGTTTAATGCGTGTACGTATATATGTACATGTATGTGTATACATCTAAGCAGCACCCATATGTCTAGGCAACATACTACATACATATTAACTTAATATGGTAGCAAAAAATATTGCGTGATTTTTTCGAATATAAATTTGCGTTCTTCCCATTTTTAGAATAAGTATTTACATATACATGTGTAGCCATACTCATTTACGCTTTAGTTACGCACAACTTTTTGATGCGAGACACGTTTTCACTTACATGCCATTTCGTTGCCTTTAAGCTTTATTTCTACTTGGTTTCGTATATAGACCGGCTATATAAATGAACGATTTACTTGTGTGCCTACATCTGTATTTCGTTGCTAAGTGCGGTTCTTTTACACACACATCCTTAACTGTTTGGTTGCGTATACGCCACAGCCGCATTTCAAGTGAACTCTACTTTAGATTTTACTAATTTGCAGTTTTACTATAATTTCACATTATTCTTCTTACTTATTTCGTATTTGCTTGATTGTGTTTTGTACTTGGTGTTAGTGGCGTGATTTGAAGTAGCGTAATGTAGATAATTGCCAAAGACATACACTGCGACCTAGTGTGTTAGCTTTTGAGTATTATTAAATGTCTGCTTAAAAAATTTCTGTGATTTACATAATTTTTATGTGATTTATATAACTTTTGTGTGATTTATACGTTCTGAATTTTTACGCTCAATACTTGTTCGGAAACGATTATTTAGTATCATATTCAGAAGCAAATATATCTAGTGAGCTAAGAAAGATGACTAATTTCTGAAGTTGAAATTCGGTTTCGCTCGAATTTATACTTCTTTCCTTGTTTGACTACAATTTTCTTATTGCCTGCGTATTGCGAATTTATACTTCTTTCCTTGTTTGACTACAATTTTCTTATTGCCCGCGTATTATCTAAGCGTATATATGTAAGTTTGCATGTTTCATCCCTGCCAGGGTATTGTCTCAAATATAGTTATTTGGGAGTAGAATTTAGACTAGAAGACTGTGTGGTCCGTTCTTTACACATGTTGGGGAATACGTAGAGGTCTTCTAGGTAGTAAACCGTACAATCTTCCTTCGTCCCGCTGGTATTTTGAGATGTCTATCAAAGGTTTAGGTCATTCCCCTTCCAACTTGAATCTGTTCCGTAATCAGACCTTAAAGTTGTATTCAAAGTTGTGTCTCAAACAGAGTTAACACGTTTAAAATTTCATTCTCCGCTTTTCTATTTTTCAAAAGAAAGGTTTCTGCCATGGAGACCACATCCAGCAGAGGTAAATATGTTTAGTAGCACCTCGAAAGCTTTAGTAGCGATAGTTCTCATGGCACCGGTGATACCCATGCAGACCAGTTTAATCAACTTTTTTTCTCTACTGAAATTCTAAGTTTTCTGAGAATCACGATCATGAAAAATTTGTCTTCTTGTTGCATCGTCTTACTTCGCCATCGGCGTAAGGTGGAAAATAAAGCAGCAATCTCAGTTTCCCGTAAACTTCCAACTTTACAATTGCACGTATTCTTCCACTTGATAACTTCCCTAACTCAGTCAGTCAATGTTTAAAGTTTCGGTAAATATAATTTTTTGTACATACCTGCACACATATATATTCAAATTTTCAAGTTTACTCAAAGGATGTTTCGTTTCAGTCATCATTTTGTCATGCACATTTCCAAAGCTCAGGTTTTTTTTACTAACGAACTGATTGCCAGTAGAATTCATCTTCATATACATACACATAAGTAACTAAGCATGTACATACATAGATATTTAGAAACAGCCACAATGGCGCACTTCCATTTCAATCGGGTACAGGAAAGAAAAAACTAGCATATTTCAAATTCCACAAACTACCGCACGCCTCCGCAGTTAACACTTCATCGCGTCTTGTGCGAACGCAAATTGGCTTCACTGGAACCGAAAAAAAGGTGGGTGACGAAACAAAAAAAAAAAAATCCAAAAAATATTTGTCGCTCTCATTCCTATTCATACTTTGGCCCAAATTTTCCCTCAATTCGTGGTGTTTGTTTTGATGCTGTCACACAATTGCAGATGGTTTTTACGAGACGCTTTTTCATGGCCAAAATGAACTCGGAGGATCGTAACTAATTTGTGATGGGCCACTACTGTAAGGCTCTCTTCTTTCTTTTTGGAATGTTTCTCGGCCCAGATATCGCACCTGTGTCCTACCTAGTGCTAGTACGCACCTCTAATCATTTGTCAACAGCGTTTGCAAGACGTGCAACAGCTACGAGTAAAAAACGTAGAGCTGCTGTAAAAGAGAATGCATATTTGCATTCGTTCATACATATGCATATGTCTATGTAGACTCTACATTAGGGTGCTCCAAAAATGCATGCTGGGGCGAAAAGTTTAAAATTTTAAGCTCTCAACCTAGAATTTTTCTAAATGAAAGAATACCCGTATTTTGTCGTAAAAAATTATATTGAGTACCGCCCTAAAAGGTCATGAAGTTTTTCATGTAGAAATGGTAGACAACTTTTGAAACCAATATTTTTCGATCGAAAACTCTGTTTCTCTCTCTACGAGTCTTTCAATAACAATACCCAATTGTTTATTTAAAAATTTTTAAATATTAACTTTTTTTCATAGATCCCAAAAAATGGCTTGGGTGAACCCATACAAAATCGTTAGTTTTACAAAATGGTGAAATAAACAATTGGGTATTATTATTGGAAGTCAACTGCAGATAAATACAGTTTTCCGGTCGAAAAATTTTGTGTGTTGATTTTCAGAAATTCTATACCATTTCTACGAAAAGGTGTTTCTTTCCACATAAAATACATGCACAACTTCATAAGGTTTGATGCAGTTTTAAATATAATTTTTTTTTAACAAAAAATAGGGGAACCCTTTTTTTGGTATTAAGTAAAATCCGTGGGGGTGTGAGCTTAAGATTTTAATTTTTTTCGACAACCCTACTCTACGCGTGTGTATGTGTATAGCTATCGTACTTTTTATTATCGCACGCGCGCCTGTTGCTATTGGCAATGCTGCTCCGATTTCCTTCAGACTACCAGTGGAATTCACATTGCACATTGCACATCGCAGACAGCTTAATTTGGTGCTGTTATGACTACAAGCGAGATTTTTTTTTAACGCCGCGTATAGCATATTTTTTTAATATTGCTTTTTTTCAAGAATAGCAGGTGGCAANTCATCGCAGACAGCTTAATTTGGTGCTGTTATGGTTTTTTTAACGCCGCATATAGCATATTTTTTTAATATTGCTTTTTTTCAAGAATAGCAGGTGGCAATTGTTAGAATGATGTAGATTTATGGTACGTGGCATGTTATAGTAAATTATTATGTTGTGCAGGTGAAAAGCCGTTGATAAAACAAAAAAAAAAAATACACATACATGTATAATGTACGGTACATGTACATATATGCAACATTGAGCAGTCATGTTGTGGTTTTCAAAGCACCTCAAAAGGCCGCAATAAATGTCAAACTATTAATTTTAATTTTTATAAGAAAGGAAAGCGAATTGCCACAGCTGTGAGTATGTGATTTTTATATATTTTTTCTTATACAATTATAACTTATGTAATACATAATATGTATGTACATGGCCGAATTTGTATATGTTTTAATAAATCATGTTAATTTAATTGAAAAGTGAAGTAAAGTTTTGTTAGTGTTTTTCGTCGTCTGATTATGTATTACTTTTAGGTAATATTTTTGGCCCGAAGTGTCCAATAATAAGGAGATAAGAGCATTGGCAATCCCCGCAGTCGAGTGCTTACACTAGTTTATACGCAAAATTTATCACTGTAAAAAAGTATTTTCTAGGTTTGGTTACCTCTCGACTTTTGGCCAGCAAATATCAGTCGCCGGACCATAGTGCATTGTTTTATTATCGGAAAATTTGTTTTGTACTCTTTGGCAGCTCTTCTGCATTACGACGTCGTACATAGCGTTGCAAGTTGTTGGCTCGCGAATGGGTCGTTGCCGCACGCCAACAGAGACAGTGCATATTTTGACTCCAACGTCCGTTTCGTAATTAAAACCCGGTTGGACAGAAAATTACTTATAATCCTTCGAAGATATGTTACAATCATTGTCATTCGAAAAAATCATAATTTCTTTTTTTAAATAATTTTTGGAAGTTTTCAGATATAATGTTCATATTAAGGCAATGAAAGTTGGCGCCAAATACCACGTGTCTGTGAGGTTTCAAAAGTGTGCCACCAAATTTAAAAAAAATGGCAGAATGCAGAATATCTGTCACAGCTAAGTATTTTGTAATCATTAAAATTTAACGATTTTTCCATTCTAAAATTTCAAGATACTTCAAAATGTTAACGTTAAACGGTGAAAATGTTCGTTTTGCCAAAATGAACTAATCTAGTGTAATAAAACGAGTGTGCCACCAAATGAAATTGATTATAAGATGACAAAACAAAAGTTCCAATTTTACAATATTTATTGGCACACTCGAAATCTATTCTAAAATTGTATTATACACTAGCCAATGCCCGCTTACTTCGCGGCGCCTAATAAGAGCTTTTGCGTTAGCCAATGCAAAAGAGCGTTTAAAAACAAAATTAGTCTGTAAAGTCAAAGTTTTTGATTTAAGTTGAAACCACTAAGGCGCAGTATCCTCCTCACACATAGGCAAATAGTAGTAACGCTGTGATACCATATGGAATACCAATCCCTTTTGGTGTCATGAGCTTTACTGATGGTCTTATTTTCACCTGTGAGATCTCTGCCAATCATGCGTAATCTTTTTGTATGATCTTACGTATGCCAATAAAAGTTCTTATAGGGAAACTCAAGAGCACAGAAGTGCATTNAACACTTATGGCCGTGAATTTGAACTATATTCACTTTTACATTAAAAATGCTACTCACACAGCACAAATTTAGAATCGATTATTTTGAGGATGGAACTACTATTTATGAGAGGAAATTATAAACAGTGAATGCGGTTTACATAATTTTCAATTCGCCATGTGCTAAAGGCACATAACAAATACAAATAGAAAGAAACTAATTTTGCTAATCGAAAAATATATATACTTATGTACATTAGACTGCATCACTCCCCATAACAAAAAAAATCGGTTCTGTGTTTCCATTGGAATTATAAAATCTATTATATTTTAAGACTTCCACCAAAATATTTCGGAAATATATTGAGATTTACGCGAGCTGGACCGATTTCAAAATACCTCCAAAAATTAAGATTTTTATGAATAAAAATAGTTTCGTAAAGATTTTTTTGAAAAAAATCCCTTCAAATGAAAAAATGGTTTAAACTTATAAAATTTGCATAAAAATGTAATAATGAGATTTTTGATGATAGTATGTATTTCACGCTACCAGTGTATACATATGTATATACCTATGCATGTGTCGGTACATATTTAGTTTTAAATACTAACCGCTGTTGTTAATTTGCAATTTGAGCGACGAGCGTGAAAATTATATGTGCGGGTGTGCAAATTATTTGGTCACTGGTATTCAAATTGTATTTAATGATTTTGGTTTTTATCAATTTTCATATGTTTACGAGTATTGAGGCTTTTAGCGTTTAAAATTATAGTGGAAATAAAACGGAACTAAATATATTATAGAAAACTCCAGATATATTTGCGCACTTGCATATGTATTTAATAAGGTGTCGATTATTCGATTTTTTCTGAACCGGGTTGCAAGTTATGCAACATAACAGTTATTGATGGAAACTGTCATGCAAAAATTCATTATGAAGGAAATGTTCTACAACTAAGTGATACATACCAATCAACTTCCTTTTTCGCCGAGATTCAAATTTGAAAATAAATTTTTATTTGCAATTCTTATGCAAAATTAAAAACAAACAATTATTTTTAATTTTTTATATCATAATTCCAAATTACAATTATTTTTAATTTTGATATTTAATGTATTAGATAACAGTTATTGAAGACTTTTATTTATAAAAGCCATCATTAAATATCAGGCAGTGACTTTCATTATTAAAAGTCATCAATATAAATCAGTCACCGACTTTTTTATGACTTTTATAAATAAAAGTCTTCGATAACTGTCATCAGAGACATATAATTTAAAAATTAAAAATATCTGCTATTTGCAATTATTTAGATAAAAATCAAAAATACAAAAATCGCGTTTTGTTTTGTATTTATCTATCGATAACAAAATCGATAGTAACATCCATCAAAATATCGATAACAAATTCAATAAAAATATCGATAACAAAATCTATAAAAATCACGATTTCAAAAAACCGCCTACAGATAAAAAAAATAAAGAAAATTGGGGGTTTTCCAATAGCGTAGTATGGTATATATAGCTCCCCCCAAAAAAACCTTAGTTCAATTCAGTTGAGCTTCGTTGAAAATATATCAATTCTAAAAGGGTTTTTTTTTTCTAAAAAAATTAGTCTTGAAGGAATTTTTCTGAGGACATTAAAAAAAACTATGATATTACAGACCGTCACGGTAATAATGATCTTTATATAAAAAACTCTAACCGATATTTTGGATCTATATTGGAACGAATTTAGCCGTTATTTTATGATTTTTAGTTTTTGGACCATATTGTAGCTGGTATTTTTGGGTTTGATTTTTTCGGTTATAAAATATTTGAATTGATAATAAAAAAATACATAATTCCGATATACCCTCAAATTATTTTTTTTTCAAAAAATTATATTTGAATATGCTTTTTTCGTATTTGACCACGTTACGACTATCAAAAATGTGTAAAATGAAGAGTTTTGAGTTTAATCTGTGAATTTTATGTTGTAATTTTTTGCGTTTTCTGAGAAAATGGCCCTTTTTGTAGGTATTCTTTATACTGTCAGTAGTGAACTATGTGGATGGGAGAACCTAACAGCCTCGAGCTCAATCAAAAATTCTTGAATATAATTATTATAAGGCCGTCAAATAACACAAAAAAAGAGAAAACAAAATGCTGTTTGCAATTTTGTTGCTGCGAAGGCTACTCCTTTTAACTTTTCAGCAGATGCCTGCAGGGGTGAGTCGCATACCTACATACACACCCTGCAAGGAAACTGCCAACTAGTGAACCGAAGTTCTAGTTCCGTACTAGATCTTTATCGCCAAAAACCAACCAGTTCGTTAGTAGCTAGACCCCCTTCAGATTAAAAGCAGCGAAATGTGGTACTTTTAAAAAACTGTTTAATTTGTTTTTTTTTTTGTTAAAACTACATACATATCGCTATGTAAGAGTGAAAAGTAGCTGCTGAGTCCGTTTTTTCTAAAAAAATATATTTCGATATCTTAGATGATGAATGAAGAACTGGTTTGGAATTATAGAAAAAGAGATGCAAAAAAAAACTGCATCTCATATGCCAAATTCAGAACTAGTTCGGAACTATCGAAAAAGGGATGCAGCGGGGGGCTAGTTTACTTTAAATACATCTTTGGTTGACGGTTTTTTTTCGTTCATATGCGCTTTCCTTCTACACTTCACAAATACCTTTTCATAGTTTGGTAATACAAAACCAAAATTTGTATTAATATTTTAAAATTTTGTTCAGAACTAGAGTTTTTCCTCACAGGGCATATACATACCTAGCGCGTGTGCAAGCATGGCTCAAAAACTACGAACGTGCCTACGTTAAAGAGTAACTTTAAAGTTTTAATTAAGCAATAAAAAACTTTATGAAACAACAAAATGAAAGCATAATACCTGAGCCAGTTACGATAAACAAGCAAGCAGACTATTTAGTGTTTTTAACAAATTAATAACTATGGAAAGGAATTGCGTTTTTTTGTTTTGTTTTATTTGTTAAGGTACCTCGGCAACTCGAATTTATTTAATTAAGAGGATACACGTATCCAGAAGAGTGCAAAGAAAATAACAAAAGTTTAAAAGTGCTGTACAAGAGCTATTTGGTTTCATATGCGATTAAGAAATGCATATAAGAGAGAAGAGGAAAAGCATTAAAACTTGATGAAGATTACAAAGCGCATCTACAAGAGCTCCATACAAGAAATCGCGTCAAGAAAAATATGCTCATGTGATACAAGTAGTCTAATAAGAAAGTGTGAAAGATTGAATGGAAATATATACGAATATGAGTATGAATGTGAGTGCGAGTGCGAATATGTATATGAATATGAGTATAAGTTGTATATGAATGCGATTATAATTGCGGATTTGAATACTACGAATATTAGTGAATGTGAGTCCTATTATGAATATGAGTGTAAGAACGAGTATCGGTACGAGAATGAACAAAGCGAGCACAAACCGTAAGCGAACTTTTTTTTTCAAAATTTTCTTGTTGATGTAAAAATTCTTCTAGAGCATCTCGATGAATATCTGCATGGCGGTTAGGGCTGGCTATATACTATATATTATTTTTTTACCGTCATGTTCGATTTAAGAGCATAGAAATGTACTTAGGGGTTTCTAGGGAGTGAGCCCTTACTTCATTAAATTTTTTATAGTAATTTTCGCCCTGAAAAAAACATTTAAATACACATGCAACTCAACTTTATATGAATGATGAAATATCAATTCTTAGGGTGGTTATCAGGCAGGGTGGAGCAGGAAAAAGGTTAATTGAAATAATTGTTTATAGTTCGTTTTCAGCTACCCCAAAAAAAAGCTTGAAATTTTGAAGAAAAAAATAAACCAGATAAAAGTTTGAAACGATAAAATAGGGTGAACATCTCGAAAACTATCCTTGGGGGCAAATAAAAAAATGTATGAAGGCATGCAGAAAGCATAAAAAATTTATGAAACACTTGAATTCTTCATTCCCAAAACTTTGTGCTCCGGCTGTTTCTTTGAAAAATTTTGAAAAAAAAACTACAACAGTGTATTTTATGCAATATCTGTGAGTTTCCCTCTAAGAGAAAAGATTGTCTCCCTTCCAGCCTTACTTTTTTCCATTTAGTTAGTTTAGCAACTGCAGAAAGAAATCGCTGTTAGACCAAAATAAGCAATCCATTAACATAAGGTATGATTAAAGATTTCTTATCTTTATAAAATTTTGCAATTACATTTACTACCCATTTAGGTCAGTGTTTATTGTGGTTTAATGGGAAAAACATGAATAAAAGTTAGAAATATGACTTTCTTCCAGCCAACCAATGCTACGTTTTTTTTGTATAAAAAATGCAGATAAAATTCCGTACGAGTACTAAACTTTTAAGTGACTACACGTCTCCTTCTGCTTGGGTGCTTAAAACTTATCAGCAACAATGAAAACCGCAAAAGTGCGGCTCGAGCAAACACGTTCGTTTGCATGGCAACCAAGAATTGATAATACATGACATAAACATATATGCAAACAAACTTTAAAGCACGAAGGCGCATAAGTGCATGTGTAGACATATGTACATACAAACACACATTTAAATGCAATTTGAATATGTAGAAAAGTTTTTGAATGCCTTTTACCTCGCTGCGGTTATTGCAATGTATACTTTTTTGTTGTTGGTACTCAACGAAAATAAAAGTGTTTATAGATAAAATTGTTTTTTTCATAAAAAAAAAATGTATAAAGCTATTTATTTAAATGACATTTAATTGAATTAAAAAATTTATTTTAGCAATTTTGTGAAAAGATATGCACAAAAATTACTTAAGAGCGCTGCATATACACTAACCAGGATATGTTTCCGTTCAATGTTTTTTTTTTAATATTTGCACTGTTTTTCGTAACAAATTTTTCTTTAATTTTTAATAGAAATATAGTTCATTCTGCATCAAATGGCGTATACATTAATAATTCAAAGTTTTTGCTAAATTTAGGAAAATTTGACCATTTTTAACCAAAATTTTCAACTTTTAAATAAATTTTTTTAAAATTTTTTCGGGTATGCAGTTTTGTAGCTCACCAAATTTCAGTACAGGTTTTAAGTGGCTATAAACTACCGTTGATTGTGGATGATGTTGCTAGTTTCCTCCATATAACGGATGCGTCATCGTTTTTTTGTATGGGAAAAAATACCGAAGAGCGTCAGTGAAAAAGTGAGTGAGGTAGACTATAGTCACTTAAAACTTACACTTTATTATCCTGAAATTCAGTGAGCTACAAAACTACATACTCAAAAAAAAAATAAAAAATTTGTTTAAAAGTTGAAAATTTTTGCGAAAATTTGTCGAATTTTTCTAAATTTTGTAAAAACTTAGAATCATTAATTAAATGCCATTTCATGCAGAATTAAATATATTTCAACAACAAGAATTAACGAAAAAAATTTATTACGATAGACATTGAAAATATTAAAAAAAGAAACACTGTACGGAAGCATATTCTGGTGAGTGTATGTTAATGTAAGAAAGCAAATGCATAGGTGTAGATAATGCTGCAAAAGCTTTTAAATCGGATTTTTGGGTCAATTAAGGAAGCAAAATTTGCAGTAAGCAAATAAATTGAGTTTAAAACCACATTCACAAAACCTAAAGTTTTCTACATACATAGAAATTATAATTTGTTTAGTTTGTGATGATTTATTACCTAATTCAATTTCTAAAATAAAATAACGAAACTACATCAATATGAAACTAAGCTTTGTTTAGTTAGAAATGAATAGGTTATGAAAGAAAAAATGATGGGAAATGATACCAGAAGTTCGTTTACAAATAGAAAATGCCCTTTTTGCCACAAAAGTGTACCGTTAAGCAACAGCGACTTTGAAATGGGTTAGTTTATAATACATTTGTTTCTGGTTTGGCAGGCTGTCACAAGGAATTAGAGATATGTGCCATTTATTTAAGACTTACTATAAATTCTTGTGAAACGTAAATTTTATTTAGGAGAAGTTATTAAATTCCGAGATCCCAAAGATTCGATGATGTTTAGGCGCGACTGCTACATGCACCTACATAAATTCATGCTATGCACTGCTGCATCCGTAAAAGTTTCATGAACATTTTTAAACGATAATCAAATATATATTATTTATTTTTACTATGCATTATTATTTTCCTCAGAGTAAAAGACATTGAAATCTTTGGGCATTGTGGAAGAATACAAGTGAGATATCTTAGGGTTGACAGATAGTTGACAGGGTGTTCAATACGGCGATGACAGTGTGAACAATATGGCAGCCAATATGGCATACAACACCGAATGGCCTGAAGTAGCCAAACTACGACCCGAATGAAACGCTTCGTGAAAATCCAGGGTTGCGAAGTGGTATTTTGTTGAAAAATATAAAAGAGGTTTTGTGTTCTCAAGATGAACAGGAAAGGGTTGCTGTGCTGTTTCGTTTTAAGCTTATTTTAATCTTAAGGTATCTAATTAAATATTAAAAGGAGACAAAAA
>NW_016159265.1:10854-22355 GCF_001687245.7 Rhagoletis zephyria | reverse complement strand
AAAGGCTATTAGGCAGTGGCTACTTACTAGTAGCAGTTCGGATATTAAGGATGAGGAGGTCTCTTCAAAGGACACACCCCCAAAAGATCCGGGTACCATTCGTACTGACATAGATTTATGATTATGATTCCACATTTTATTAATATGATTCTAATAAGACAAGATGCAATTTTTCTTATTCCCTCCCATTTTCATTCCTGTATTTACTCTAAATACTTAGCTCCCGTTGAAATTCTTTATGAAAGCAAGTATTAATAAAACAATTCTTCCATGCCATTGCGCATTCATAAAAAAAAAAATATCGAAATACCGCAGTTAGACCACGAAAATAGCTGAAGGGATAAACTGAAAGTTAATTTTATTAAAAATACCAGTGAGTCAGTAAACACGAGGGAAGTTTTAGAAAAACAGGGGAAATGCACACGTTGCACTTAAGCCCTATTATGAGTTGCTGAATAATAGAAAACGGTTGATGGGTTTGCAATGCATTCGATAAGCACAGCGAATGCAAAGAATTTCTGATGATATAAAAGCTAAAAATAAAAATATAAAACGGGGAGATATGAAATAGTAGCAGTGCAATTTCAAGTTAATAACAATAATATTTTGCGATGTGTATGATAACGGCGATGTGGTTGACGTTTAAAATGTGCTGCCAAGAATAGATCAGTGTATGTATGTGGGCACCTACCTACACACACTTATATGAAGCTGGGGTGGTAAATTTGTGTCGATGTCAATTTTTACCTACACATAAGCGCTCTTATGCTTCTATGCTTTATTTAACTTAACTCAGTTGCCTTGCACGTAAAGAAAAAAAAATGTATCCCTACTTGTACCTACATACATACATACATACATATTTACATGCACTGGCAAGTGAGTGTGCTACGCTTGTGGTTAACTTGTTGCACTTTTATCTAGAACGGTGGGTGTGCACATTGTTGCAACCAGCGTGAATTTATCGTAAACTCATATAAAATTAAACATAAATGTGGTGACAGCTGCTCGACAATCGTTGGCGAGCCATTTATTAATTGGGGATGATAGCTGAGCAAATTATGGAAGGGTTAAAAAGGAAAGAGGGAGTGAGAGCAGGGAGTTTATGGTCGCTAAATAAATAGTCGTAGAATGAACAATAGGGTGTAAAACGTGTGCGGGTCGATTTTTCGTAAAAAATAATACTAAGACTTTTAGGTACTCGACTAGATATAAATAAAGTTAGATAAGTGCATTTTAATCCAACTCAGCGGATTACAAGTTTCATTGAGTTGATAAAATGTCATTAAAATTAAGTGTAAGGCAATGTGTTTTTCACCTGGACTGTAGCGAAAAAAGAAATGAAAATTATATTTTGAAAAACGTTCTAGATAATTGCGTATTTTCCTCTATAAAGTAAGTTATAGTTTGTAATATTCAGCAAGCCATATAAATAAGTGAAACATTTAAATGATATCATAATATGCTGGATGATAACGGCATAGAAAGCCATATCGGAAACCATGATGATAGCATTATCGTTGTTGATAAATAGTACATACGGTGGCGGGCAAACAAATAGGGACGCGACATTTTAAAAAGTGTTCGCTATTTTTATTTTGCTATTTAATGTTTTTTATCATTTTTTTTTTTTGATAAAAGTATAGCCCACTTCCTAACAAAAATCATTTAAGTAAAAATTTCTAACTTTGTATAAGATTTATAAAAAATCGACGAATTTAAAACTTTTTTTCAGACTTAATTTCTGAATTGCTGTAGATAGGCAGTCAGTAAAAAAAAAAATTGCAAAAAGCAACGGCACATCCTAGCAAATCCTCGTAATTAGCAACCCAAAAAACACCCGAGTGCCGAGCTTCAAGCAAATCCAATAATTTTTTAAAAAATGGTTCGCCATTTTGGATTAGCAACCCCAAAAACCACCGGGTAACAAGTTCGAACCCATGACCATGCGTAAATCGTTCAGTATCAACAATTAAAAATTTGTAGTCTCTTTTCGAAAGCTTATTTTCGGGCACTAGTAGACCTATTCTAACTGTCCAAGATAGAAGTGTAATTAGAGTATTGTTCTCCAATAATACCAGAATAATTACATATATGCAATAAAAAATAGCTGCATTTTAACATGTCACGAAAATAAAAAAAGTGAGAACATCAGCCATTTTTATAAAAAACCGACCAGCGCGACATCTAAAAAAACCTTTTTTTTCTTAAAAAAAAAATACGTTTCTCTTTTTTATCACAAATAATAATATACTTGTTGATAAAAATTGCCAACATTTGTTGTAGTTATACATATATGTATACATAGATATATTTCCAAATTGTTAAATTTTGTCGAAATAGTGGTTTTGCACGCACGCAAATGTGCATTGGGAGCAAGCAGTGTGGATATCATACATTATTGTTTCATATAAAAAAATAATAATTTATGGGCCGGTTAATTTGGGTGATATGAATAAAATCGGCTCTCCCTTTATCTAAAACTTAGGTTATGTATTTTTATTTGTGTTCTATTTATAAGTGCAAAATTTACATACATACTATCTAAATATACCATATAGATATACTACACACGTGGGCTCATGTGGTGTGTTTTTACGTTGGATATCTGAAAACTACACCTTCGTGCTTCCTCTCTCTCTCGCATACCGTTATGCAATACAAAAATATATATACGCATGTGTATATGCATGTGTGCAAATATATATGTATACATATATATATACAATATAGTATATATAACAGTTTATTTAAGTTTGTGCGCGCTTGTATGCAGGGGTGTTGATTTACATGTGCGTTCATCTTCCTGTTTACTTGCGTTACTCGCTGCCGTTGTTGGTTGCTGGTCTGTATGTAGTTTGTTGGCCATTTCACGCTAGCCGTGTTAAGGTAATTCATATGAAAGCTCAACGCTAGTTCCTGCCTGTCTGCCACTAAATCGCGTTGCATATACGTGTGCGCTTATCTTACTTGATTTTCGAATGAAAACAAAAATTTAAATTGCTTTCACCAACAGCGAAAGGAGTGTTGTGAAGTCTCTTACGGAGGACTTGCGTGGAGATATTTAGGGTCTTTCGCAAAACAGAAATTATTTCAAAAATTCCGGGATTTTTTTGAAAACACATTTTTTTCTGTAAATAGCTTTTGAGCTTTAGAAAAAATCATAGCGAAAAATTACTGACAAAAAGTGCCTTTTACCTTAAAATAGTGTCGCCGTTAGCTTTATTAAATTTGGAAAGCATATTAAGTATACTTATAGTGCACACCTGTCTTCAATTTATTAAAAAAAAAAACAGAGAAATGCATTTCACGCTTTCCTTGCAATGTGAGTGTTTTGCTGAGAATGTTAATATTAATGATGCCACCGAAGAAGCCACAACGGCACCTAAGACGCTGCAGAGATGGTAAGCCAAGCATAACCCTCAGCAATTTGAGTTTTGGGGGAAATAATGCAAGTCACTTATTTAGATGCGCAATCAGCTTACTTGCATAACATCTTCAGTTGTACGCTGCTACAAGTTGCCGCTCGCCAATGTTGCCGCTGAGCATAAAGAATGCTCATCCTTCACAATCATCATCATCATCAGCATCATCATCATCTTTCTTGCATTGTCTGCGAGGTTATTGTCTGTGTTGTGATTTATTCATCTCAGACATTCCTGTCTTGAAGGAATTTTCTTAGCGCATATTTTTTAAATATACAAGTTTAGAAATGAAAAAGAGCAGGGATATTTGCAAATATGTAAATATTTTGCATTTCTACTCCCCGTTATTGTGCTGCAATATCTACGCTGTGTTGCATTTGACGTTATCTTTGTTTTTGCTCTTAAGCATTTCATCATTTACATAACAAATTTGTCATGTTTTTAAAAGCATTAATTAAGATTGAGCGGGAGAAAGTGGTTATGGCATGCAACTCATGCTTTTAAGAGTATTCTTTTCGTTGAATGATTGAAGCAAACAAATTTAAGAAGTGTTGTTTTCTATTTTCTTACTATAACACCGTGCGACAGTAAATTTTACACACACAAAAAAAAAAAATATTCGCGAAGCTGTGGGCAAACTAGAGTAAAACTACTTGGTTAATTTTTTTCTCTGACGTCAGGACTTTTTTGATTTATTTTGGAACGAATTTCCGTCATCCCTTGTAAAGGTTGGTTTGCAGATAAACCGGTTTCGGCATTGTGCCATCTTCAGTGTCATTTTTCGTTTTGACACTGAAGATGGCACAATGCCGAAACCGGTTTATCTGCAAACCAACCTTTACAAGGGATGACGGAAATTCGTTCCAAAATAAATCATCTTACCACACTGTCGGAAAAATCAACCAACACATTTTTTTTGAATTGAATTTGAAATTTAAAAGATATAATTAATTCAAATGATTATTTTAAAAATTCAGTGCAAATTAGAACAACAACAATTATGTATATCATATAAAGGAAAGAGCTCTGTAGAATTATAATAGCGTACATTTTTTGGTGCATAAGAACAAATGGGTACGGAAATGGTCCTTTAGAAATTCTGTCCTCAAATATCCTTGAAAATTTGCAATATTTACACAACATCATCTAATTTCGTCCTGCAAACTTTATTAATTTAAAAAGATAAAGTTTATGAAAAGCGTATTTTTAATACCTATACCAAAAAACTTTATTGCTTTTAAGTTCTACCGAACTTTCTCTTTCATTTGGTACCCATAATGTTATTCTAGATTGCATTGATTTTTTTAAATAATTTTTTGAATCAATCATAACTTTAAAATTTCAAAGCCCTTTGAAAAAAATCCTGAGTGAAAAACTAAAAACACAGTTTTATTATATTTGGCCCACAGTTTCATGAGTATATCGACGCTTTCGTGTGTTTTGATTTTTTTTTTGCTTCTGTCGCACGGTGTAATAAAACTGTAGATTGTTTGTCTCTTTGAACTCACAATCTCCGGAGCTACTGAATGGATTTTAATGGGGCTTTAACTGGAATATAGAGAGTGATCTCGAAAGTAGCCTAGGGTATAAAAAATAAGATCTGACAAGGTTCGTGGCACCTTCCATAGGCGTGAAATTTTTAATCAGTAATAACTTCAAAACCGTAAGTCACATGACTTTGAAGTTTGGTGCGAAGGCAGATCTATGATAGATGTTTAAATTTAAGTATCCGTATATATAAATAGGTTTATAAAAGGGGGCGTGGAAAATTTTACAGGCGTCAAATTTTAATCAGCTATTACTTAGGAACGCTAAGTCACATAAGTTCTAAACTTAGTCTGAATGCATAACTAAAGTAGGCGTTTATAGCGGGTAAACGTAAGTGAGTTTCATTAAGGGGCCGCGGCACATTCCATAGCCATTAAATCTCACATTTGCTATATCTTGAGACCCCTAACTCACATGACTGTGAAATTTGGTGAGAAGATCTATGGTAAATGGAAACAAATGAGTTTGTACAAGAGGGCGTGAAGTTTAGAATAAACTGAAAGAAAGTGAGTGTTTGCCAGGGACGTGGCACCTTCAACAGATGTAGTAAGTTCAGAGAACCGCAACCATGGACCCGTTAAAAACAGACAGCTAAACGGACTTCCTTGTTGAAAACTAAAAAGGGAGGCGAGTTTGCAATATGTCGTAGCACATTCAATTACGCATGCCATCTACGTTCTGAGAATTTAAAGTTTAAAATTCAAGCGCATTTCATTCTTATTTAGATACTTTGATCCACTTAACCTTAAAAATGAAACAAGGTTTTTAGTAAAGAAAATGATGACCAATACAATTGCAGCAAGAACTTTTAATGGATGCGGCAAAGGAGAAGATGTGTTTGATGATGTAAGGAGTCATATTTATTCCCACAAACCCTCCATTTTAATTTAAAAGTCTTCAGTATTCTCTGAGCCTTTGCTTTGACATGTGATCATATGTCGAATGCTCACGAGTGGGATGTCCGAATAGTATTTACGCTTCTGCAGCGCAATAAAAAATTAAAAGTATTGTTCATAGGGAGGCATTAAATTAAATAAGAAAAATAGTTAATGTCTCCTTTAATCTACGGTAAACTGAAAATCTTTCTTATTGTTTTATATTTTTATTTGTTTAACCAGAAGACGTCGGATGGATGTTCTGCATCGTCAAATATACTTATGCAAAAAATTGTGCCAACAGATGGCGCTGGAGTCGAGATATCGTTATCGTACGACCTGTATTAAATTTTTGATAAGAAGTGCTTCTGCAAAAAAAAAAAACTAACCCAAAACATAGATGGCGCTGGAATCAAGATATTTAGATACCCCTCTACAAATTTACTTTTTAGATGACTTAATAAAGCCACATCCTTTAAGTATAAATACAAAGAAACGCAAAACTATTTAAGCGCTACAGATATCCTAGACACATCAATGGTTCATCGCGGTGTATCAAAAAGAAGTGTGATGAATTAAAAAGAACACGGTGGGAACATCAATGACCCCATTTGAACATGAAAACGCTTTCCTCCTGTTGAGCGGCAAGATTTTCAAAGAAGATTACGCACTCCTGGCCAACCTTGCAATACTTGCAGTTATCTCACATCAATTGAATGAATTATCAGAAAAAATTAATTGTGTACATGTAAATAGGCTAAAAGTTTCAACGAAATTTGTGTTACTCAAATGAATTTCGAAGTCTTTGCACATAACAAAAAAGTTTTTAAGGTTCTGAATAGCACTAATTTATTCTCTTCTATTATTAAAACTTCTGCAAAACCCATTAACAAGAAGATAATAAAAACATTGACAAACTTTCCATTATAACTATATCTAAATTAATAGGAAGTATTAAATGCTATTTTAGCCTTAAATTAGGCCCACGGGTAAAACAGTTTCCGCAGTGGATTTAATTTAATGCGTTAATTTCAAATTCAATTGGCCGGTATAATGGGATTTATGCAAATGTAAATAAAGGTTTGTATATATATATATATATATGTATGTACTATACATACCAACATTGCCACAATATTTAGCCGTTGGTCAACAATTACTATCTGCACAAATATTTGTGTTAACTCAGCTTTTGGTTTTAGTTTAGCACTTCCTATAGTAAATACATTCAGGTAAAATGAAATTATTTGCGCCAAAACAAATATTTAATGCCTATTATTTAAATAGTAAATGCATGTAAGTGTTTTTATCAGCATCCATTTTTTGTGTTCATGGTCATAGGAAATAACAAAGATTGCAGTGTGATGAATTTATTTGTGAAGCTATGTACATATGTATGTATGTTAAACAGCACATGTGTAATATGTATGCTAGGCTACTTCTTTAATTTTTCAACTTTCGAATAGTAGTCTCGTCAATTCGGCATACGCTCCCTTGCGTGATTTTATTATATTTTTTAGATTGAGTTTTAGGGGTCGCTACCACGGGTCAATGTTTGAGAAAATAATAATATTGAGCAAATATTTTTGCCACTTTTCATTGACCGTAAGTTTTGTGGTATCTTTGCAGCCGAGTCCATGAGAAAAGCTCCGCTCCGCTTCTTTCAGTGCGAACACCTGGAGGCTCGCTTCGCTCTGGCTTTCTTCGCTTGGTACCGCTCGGCTTTCTGTGTGAACGCATCCTTAGAGTTCTCTAGATCTAGGTAATTTAAATTGTATTAAGCTGCCTCTACATGGGTCGATATCTGTCGGCGGGCAAAAGCACTTACATTTTATGGTTGAATTGCTATTTACAAAGGTATATATATTTGAAATACAAAATTTATCATTGCCAGTTAATACTGCGATACCCTTTTTGAGGTATTAAGATAGACTGACTTTCCTTGAAGCTTTAGCAGTAATACAATCGTTAAGTATTGGCTCTAACCCTGCGATGACTGCTAGTTGAAGTTCGTTACCGCTTACGGCTTTGTGAGATTGAGTCGAGCTTAGAAGCCATTTAGATCTCAATATTTTCCTGATAACTTTGTATCCTAGGTAAGTGAAATGAGGTACATACTTCCCAGGCTGTAACTCAAATAAGTTAAGTAGGTTAGGTATGGTTAGGTTACAGTGGTTGCCACTCTGCACAGACCGGCAAAGAGATACGCTCAGGTCGGTTTGACCCAATGTGATGCCACTATAAACGAGCTTTAGGGGGTAACCCATTCGCCTAGCATGCGCACCCATTAGGCAGTGTCCTGTATTTACACCGATTTATATAAGAGTTGTGGATCTTTTTTCATTAATATGTGGCCAGATCTATGTAATAGAGAATGTTGGTTCTTTCGCCCATCGTTAGTTGGCTTATTTAATGAAAATAGATTTAAGTATTTGCTTACTCGAAGACAGGGGGACGTCTGCATCGAGCGCATAGTTTACTGGGCATAGTTCCGGTATTACACTGTGCCCGAGTACTCATATCATGTTAATGGTAACTTTCGCGTCAAGCTAGTTTAAGGTACTTCCACATTTGGCAGCCTATTTTGAGGAAGTGTTACTGCACTGTAAAGATTTAATCGTTGCTTGGCTGTTAGAATAAATTTTAACGGATTGTTGTTAAAATGGTTGCCCCCCTTTGAACACAGTCCAATACGCCTCTGTAAGTGGACTTTATAGAAAAGGATAGGTCGGGCAATCGCCGTGCATATTCAGTGTATTATGAGTGGTTTCAGACCCCATCATTTCCGTAACGCTCATTTACAGGCGTAGAGGGCGGTAATGAATTTCCTGTATTGTTCCGTAGGGTTCCGCTTCCAGTCCACTTCCTGTCGAAAATTAAAGCGAGATATTTAGCCGCGTTGGAGAGTGTAAGCCACACACCATTTAGGGAGGGGGGCTGAAGAGACGGTATCTAATATTTCCTAGTGAATAATATTATTTCGGTCTTGGTTGAATTGACCTTGAGTCTACACTCCTTCGACAAGCTATTCACGAGACAGAGGGCGCTCTGCAAAAGTTCGCTTAGCGTTTGGAGATGCTTGCCCGTTGCTGTGAGTGAAATGTCGTCGGCATACACTATAACGTGACAGCCAGTACTCTGCAGGCTCATAAGAATTGAGTTTTCTGTAAGGTTCCCGAGTAGGGGGAAAAACATTGCTCCTTGAGGGGTACCTCTTGTTGCATGCCTGGTTATTGATGCGCGCCACCCAACTCTGATGAGATAGTTCTTATATGAAGAAGAAGCCTTATAAGCTCCACCATAGGCCGCTTCAGCCCCACTTGGAAAAGTGACCCCACAAAGATAAATTCTTTAAAAATAAGTTAAGAAAGCATTTTCACATTTTCTAAAACCTTCTCAGAAGAAGCGGGCACAGGAAAAAAATAAAATAAGTAAAGAAATGTAAGTTTTAACGAAGCCGAACATTAAGTACCCAGCGCACATATTAAATATAGTTTTTTCACCTTTTTGGAAACTGCCGTTGCATCGTAAACAAGTGTGGTTTTACCCGTATTTCTAACATTTTAGATAATATGTTCAGGGTTATCGGCTCTTAGTGCTATAAACTTATGTAGTCATAAGTGAGCGGTGCTATAGCTATTTAATTTTAATGTAAGAGAGTAAAATTGCGTCCTTAAATTGGGTAAAATCGAAATTTTTGCATTTCTTAAATTTACCGTTCTATGGAAAGTGAGCGTCATTTTAAGTCAGAAGTTATATAACTCATTCTAAGCACAAACATTATAATTTCTGTGTATTTACAACAAGTATTTGTATATTTCCATTGCAGATTTTCATCGTGAAAAGAAATTGTATAAAAGACCCCACAATCCAATGCCAGCCCGAAAGGGGCTGCTTGCGCCCCAAAATACCTTTCTGGATACGATTGCAACCCGCTTCGATGGCACACGTAAGTGAATATAATTGTAATTCCTTAACACTCATTGTGACTTATTTAACACCAATGAAATATTCAAGTTTAAAGTGCAGCACTTGCGTAATTTTATAACACTTTTCGTACACATACACACACACACACACACATGCGTACGAACGTGCATTTGAGAATTTGTATCTTAAATTGCAAGTGCGTCAATTTTCGTCAATTTGTGTCACACCCACACCCACTTCCACTTAAAATACACACACATCCGCACTTACTAAGTTTACGAGCGCTATAAATCTTATCGGAAACATGCTTCATACCCACACACAAGCGCATACATACATATCCCTGAAGTGAAAAGCCAAACCAGTTAGAAAAAATACTAGTTCATTAACTAGTATGTGCCTACCAGTTCGCCAATTTCGAAGAACATGTGACATCTTTGAATTGTTAAAGCCAAAAATAAAACGCAGCTAATTACTTTTCTTAAAAATGTCGCTGTGGCGTCACGTGAAGACTACTGCTTCTGGTTTTGAGATCGCAAGTTCGAGGCCGCTTGTAGGTGGTAAAGACTTTTAAAGTTAAATAAATTGAAGTAGAAATAATTATTTAATTTTTAAATATAAATAACAAATTAGAAAATCTAGTTGCATTGCAGAAAAAACATACATATGGGGCAGAAATGATTGTGCCAAAAAAAAAGAAGCAATTAATTTTTTTTTATTACTGACTGATAAATGTTACTTGGAATCTACTCTATCGAATGTGACTAATTTTTTTTAAGTTTCCTTCAAAATTTTATCAAAATGGGTTTATGGCCGCCTAAATCATTCAAACACCTCTATGTGCTTCTGCTGAAATTCTGGGTGGAGCTATATTCACTTTTGTTTCGTTTAATACTGCAGAAATGTATGTTACTTTTAGTATTAGCTTAGGTTCTCGTATTAGTATACGTGTTCGTGATCGCCTTGGCATTATTTTCGTCCTCGGACTTAGTTATAAGTTAGCTCAGTTCGAATTTTCAAACAGGTGGCAACCCTCTTAAATATAGTTCACAAATAAAGCCTTTTTAAGCCCAAGTAATTTGATACCCACTTTTTTTTATTCCTTTTATTAATTTTAATTTAACTTTTTAAATAGGTTTCAATATGCTAAATGTTGAAACAAAGGATATCTTACCACACATTCCTGTCAGGCCCATATTTGAATGCTTCATATAACTTACGTATACGTTAATTAAATACAACTTTTCAAACAGATGGCATTCCTGCTCAAAATATTTCAAAACCAAAACTTAGTTAAACCTTTTACGACTGACACATATTGCGATACATATTTCACTTATTTAATGTCCACGCCCAGCAAAAAACACGATTACCATAGAAACGAATGTGGAAACGAGCTAGGCGATGGGAATCGCTTACCCTTTCGCTTCAGGAAGGCCTTATTTTAACATGGGCATGTCATTGGCGGTAAGCCCTTACCCGCAGCATTACCTTCAAACGAAGGGAGAACGCATGGATAAACAGAATCCAGAGAAGCGAACAAAGAATGACTTACAGAGAAACTAATGTAGAATGCCCATATGAGTACATACTTATTTATATTATATCAAAACATGTCTTAAAAGATGAAATTTAATTAAAATTTTTATAAATCAGTTTTTATACAAAAATATGTATGTATTTGGGTATTTAGATTTTACTTAAAAATCGGTATGTACATACA
>NW_016159265.1:0-5081 GCF_001687245.7 Rhagoletis zephyria | reverse complement strand
AACTCGATGCTTTAGGATAACTCGATAAATTTCATTAATTAAATAAATATTGATAGTTCGATAAATATCGGTAGCATGATAAATTTCATTGATTTGCAAATTTCGATTACCCTATCAATTTGCATACCACGATAACTAATTTTCTATGCCTATTCGACAACTCAATAAACGTTGCTCAATTTGAATAATTTGATACGTTGCGATAACTCAACAAACATGGACAACTCGATAAATTTCGATAACCACAAACTTCTATGGTTCGACAAATCTCGCTAACTTGAGAACTTTCAATAACTAAATTTCTTATGATTCAATTTATTTCGACTTATACTAAAATTTAATGGGCTACAAAACTGCATACTCAAAAAAAAAAAAATATATATATTAAAAAATTTGTAAATTTGTAACGTACTCATTTTACTCAACTTCGGTGTAAAAAAATTGTATAACTCAAATTTTTGTAGAGTGCACCCCGTAATACTATACTAAAATATTGTGCAATAGTCAGAGCTACCTTTGTAATTTTTTTTTAAATTGTTTTTTGAAATATCATATTTTCCAAAACTAATATTTTTATCAAAAAATTTGTATGTGAAAAATTTTTTAAGAAAAAAAAATGTTGAAAATATTTCTTTTCATAGGGAATTTTGATGTGTATATGTGTGATTTTTTTTAATTTTTTCCTTGCCCCGTTCTCGAGATATTTGGAAAACTATTAAATCGATTTGTTTTTGTTTTTGTGCTGTAAAGTTTTTAA
Source organism: Rhagoletis zephyria (assembly GCF_001687245.7). Taxonomy (NCBI): domain Eukaryota; kingdom Metazoa; phylum Arthropoda; class Insecta; order Diptera; family Tephritidae; genus Rhagoletis; species Rhagoletis zephyria. Next base: position 4,324 of record NW_016159265.1, on the reverse strand, counting down.
AACTGTATTAATCGAGCTCAAATTTCATATTTATTTATTATTTATGTTTGTCCATCTACCCTAAAAATTGTAAACAAATCATACACATGAAGTGTGAGCCCCGTCCATTTTGGTATGGAACGCCCCATATATTAGAGTGCCAGTTACTGTCGAAATTCGACCGTTTAATATGATTTCATGTCTCATTTCGATTTTGCTGTCTGCTTTCGCTAATTTATTTTTCTTAAATCGCAGTTAAGCAATAGCAAATGTAGTGAAAACTTCCAAGAGCTGCTTGCTTTAAAAAGCAAAAAAAATTGTTGCTTTTGAAATTTTGTAGTCAGCAATTGAAATTATGGCAAAAACACGTAACAAAAATCGTCATTGAAATGGAAAAAGTCGTCACTTAAATTTTTGTTTCAAAACACGATGTGGGGATGAAATCCATCACATCAATCCAAAAGAGAATTTTCGAATTTTTTATTAGTCACAATTTTTTGCATTTCAGCGACGATTTTGTGGTTCAGGTGACGATATGTATTTTGTCCCAAAAAAGTTTATGAAAACAATTGAGTGCAATTTTTTTATTCTATGGCACTGCAGGAAAGGGAATAAAAAAATCTTAGTAAAACAAAAACAATTTGTTTTTTTTTGTACATAATTTTAATATAAATTCTCTCTTTGATTTTAATTTTCTAATAGCTTATATAGTTTTGGAAAAAGTCTTCGGGCTTTTATTGCAGTTTTTTCTTCAATGGCATGTAACCGCAAATATTTTTCAAATCGATTGTTGAATTCGAGTTGAGTTTTAAATTTGTTTTTATTGTGCTATCGCAGACATATAGTTAAATACTACACTGGCGCTGTTGTTCTGAAACAGACTGTAGTTATATGCTCATTTGAATGCAGAATGCAGAGGCATTAAAACAAATACAGCTGTTGTTGCTTTAATGATAACGATAAACGATAGTGCAGCTGAGCTGTCTGCAGCAGATTTATAATTAAATTCGACGCATCGTGGGCTTATAACGGCAAATGGAAAACGTAACGTATTTCGTGAAATAAAATCAAATAATCATTTTTTATGTGTGGGTGATACACCACATTACATCCGAAGGCACATACAATTAGGGTATTCACAAATTGTCTTAAGTGTCGTAATGTCATAAAGTCGTAAAATTTTTCAATTTAAAATAACGGTTAAAATAGTCTTAGGGGATTCGTAGGGTATAATAAGAGCTAATTATTTATCGAGCCCTAATCGCCGAAATAGGGTAAACGAAGTTTTTTTCAAAACTTTCTTTTTGATGCAGAAATATTCCTAGATCATCTAGATGCACTTTTGCATCAAAAAAATAATAAAATTTTGAAGTAAATGTTGCCTACGCAATTTTGGCGGTTAGGGCTCGATATGTTCTATTAGTTTAAAAAAATTTCGGCGTAGTTACAAATCCTATAAAAGCATTTTATTTTATTCTATTTTATATTTTATTTTACCTTGAACAATTTAGCGACTTTATGATATTACGACGCTTACGACGTCTTGTGAGTACCCTAAATATGTATACCCATGGTGTGCAAATATGCAAAGGTGGTAAGAACTTTGTTAAATCTCTATAGATTGATTTTTATTGCTCAATGGTTGTTTTATAAAATTATGTGGAAATGTCGAATTTTTTTAATTTCTAAAAATTCGTACAACTTCCGCTATGGCAGCTTTACACACATCGTATTTATTTACATATAGGATCCGCAGAATAGTCAATTATCTGGATGAAGAATTTCGCTCTGTTCACAAAAAGTTAGATGTTGCTGTTTATGCCGATATCATCGGGATACGCCTTCTAGGAACAAACTGATTGGACCTTATCGATATATCTTCCAGCTTGAAATATCCTCCATTGAGCAGATTTTCACAGGCCGCCAAATACTTCGAAATACTTTCTGATAAGAATTTCGCTTTTAAAAGTACGAGCAGTAGTTGTCTAAGAGTCCACGAGGACTCTGTGGGACGTCCTACTGCGCGCATCTGATAACCTTGTATCCTCGAAAGGAACCAGAGGAATCAAACTCCGGATGGGAACCCGCCGGGTTATCGAGGGAGTGATCTAAAACAAGATTCGATAGCTTGGTGATGTCGCTCTCCATCTAGTGCTTCTACATAGATGCCGGTGTTTTTGAGTTTTCGTCGACTATGGCTATCAACAGACTATCTTTAGTAGCGTCACTAAAATGGCGTTGCAGCGGGTTGCGGTCAGATGAAGTAGCCTATTTAGGCTTCTAGCTCACTCTGCCGGTAATGTTGTCGTTGGTGGAACGATTTCTCTTTTGAGATTCGCCCTTTTGCGTTATGCCAGGTGGATTGGGGTTTGCCGATTGCTTCTCTTTCAAGGTGCTCTTATATTCCTCAAATACCTTCTTGTAGTATTCTACCCCCTTCAACTCATAGGAGCCGCTTGGAGCCGAATTGATGGATATTTTGTCTAGAATGTAGACCGCCCTCTGGTAGCGACTTTTCCTGGTTTGATTCAGGGACTTCTTATGTTTATTTTTTCCCTTCACCCCCCAGCCGCCGTTGTACTATGGTTAGCGCTACCGGCGGCGCTAGAGGTAGAAGGACGTTCTTGGGTGGTGGGGGTACATTGTTTGACATCCCTGGGTGCAGATTTTTGTTCTGCTTATGTTTCAGGTGTACTGTGGTTGGTACTACCGGGAACACTTTCAAATGTCGCCTGACTGAAGGCAAGTAGGGTGTTTTTGATCAGACTCTGTAGAAACGGGGCCGGATTCCGATAAAGGAGAGCCAAAATTGTTAGTCCATGGTTCGTAGCAGTATCCGTCATCACATTTGTGTTGGTTTGTGTTTTTTAGTTTTGTCATTCATTGTTTTTGGTTCCACGAGTATGCACGGAAAGGGTTCGTCGCTGCATACGTAGAGAAGGTACTTATACCTCCGACCTTGCCCGGGCATCGGAGGAGACCGTTCGCGACCAGCTATTCAATATACAACCGGTGACCATTCAGCCATCGGAACGGGTACCTCAACACCTTGGCTTCGGGTGTGGCTGGTGCGACTATCTTCACATGCTTTCCAATCAGGAGGATTGCTCCCATACCAGTTTGATTTGTTAGCTCTCCTCGTGATAGCAAATGATATGTATTCTTCCTCTTAGTCCATCACGATCTGGGAGCTCCCTCATGGAAATTCATAGGACGCCATTTAAGCCCCTCTGCCACGGCACGTGTTAAAGGAGAAATTCGATCTTATTCGCAGCGGCGTCAAATTTTGAGGTCGTCCGTCCCGATCACAGGGCTATTAGACCAGACGTCTCTGGCTAAGAAAAGGAAGCAAAAGAGCCTTTTGGTATTGAAACACAAGTCACTGTTAGCAGTTTCAACTTTGAAGTAGTGGAGGACTTTGCCCAGCTAAGATCCAGAATTAGCACTACCTATGTATAATTTGAGCCTGGATATGAGATGCGGGTGCTACTTTAGGCTCTGTAGGCAATTGGAAAGCAGAGTCCTCTGCTTCCACTGATTCTCACTCTGTTGACGAAGGTTATGAATAAATCCGAAAAATTCCAGAAATAAAAATCCAATTTGATTTTGTATTTTAGAACACATTCTATTTTGTAGAAATATTTACAATCAATTAGTGCAAATTTTTGCCCAAGTGCGCCTGTATGATGAATTCCTATAATCAATGAAAATCAAAGCATATCATGCTGTCGTTGCGTTGTTTTGATAGCAGGTATTTTCACTCCACCAGCGATTTATTGTTGACAAATTTTCACCGACTTTATGCTGCTGCTGCTGAAAAATTAGTTTTGTTGGAAATACATACATACATATGTATGTGTGTATGCAGTTGCGCTGGCATCATTGTGTGGTCCAACATCAAAGCCGTTGAAGCATTCAAAATACAGGATTGATTGCATGCAACTTTTGCTCGTTATGACCGCTGCCTGTCATTTCTCTTTCTATTCCTGTTGATGTTGTAGTTTGCTTCGTGATATATATCCGCTGGAGAACGTAGTTTGCTAGTGCTGATGTTATTGCTTACAAACTTGTATGGCATTTGCCTGATTTACCGACCACTCATTGTTTTGTGATCACATCAAGCGACAGTATTTTACAACAAAGCGATGTACTAGGAATTATTTCCATACTGATTTTCTGGCAAATCTGGTTATACTCGTAATATGCTTCCTAGAATTTTAGTTTTTGTATTGAAAAAAGTTTAGTTATTTAGTGGTGGGCAAAAAAATAAATTTCGTCGCTAGTAGAAACAGCTGATGAATTAATTGAATAACTCTTGCGAATTTATATGTTTCTAAATCTATTT
>NW_016159264.1:48691-91905 GCF_001687245.7 Rhagoletis zephyria | reverse complement strand
TGGCAATGGGTCTGGGTGTAGTGGCTGGCAATGTATTGGGCAGTTACTTGTTGCGCTTGACTAGTGTCACCATGATATGTGCGGCGTCCGCTGTGCTTGTCTTAAGCGCCCTACTGTACGTCTTCTTTTTTATTGGCGAAAGCTTAGATGTTGAAGAAGCCAGTTTTTCGGTAAGTGAAATGCGGTTTTTATTTTATTAATTTCTTTCAGTTCCTTTTTAATTTAGCACAAGGCCCGCAACTTCTTCGATATTGGACTTATCAAGGCGCTCGTGCGGGCATGTGTGGCGCGTCGTCCAAATTATGGTCGCGCCATAATTGGTTGTACAACATCCATTTCAGTAGTTATGAATTTCATAATGTGTGAGTATTAAATAAGTATTTTCTACATATCGTCACCTTGACGACAAAAAGACGTAACAACAACGCAACTGAAATTGAAAAAGTCTTGACTAATATTTTTATTTATTTTTTTCATNATATTAAAATTTAATATTAATCACTAGTGCGAAAAAAATACTGTGATGTCAGCGAAAAGGTGGTGGATGCTGTCAAACCGACAATGAAAAAATTTGCGGTCCGCGGAAGGCGAAACCTTTGTTTCGCTGCACCGTGATTGTAGTAATCCGGTTCTGCATCGATTCTAGTTATTCAAAAGCCAGCAAAATGAAAAATACAGTGGCCATAAATTGAAGATAAACGCAGTAAAAATGTTTTAAATAAACTCAATTATTGCGGATGATGTTGATAAGGATTTATAATATGAGAAAATCTCGAATCATGCAATTTGATATAATTGTTTTATTTTAGTGATTACACATTCCGGCAGATACAGCTTCTAAAACGGGTAGGGGTAATTCTTGAAAATTATCCAGCACGTCAGGACTTCTGCAAATTTTTGGTTAAATTGTTAAGAACGCCAATTTTGCGAATTTTTTTCGAGAAGGAACATTTTTTAATTTCCCACAAAAGGATAGCATAGTACTACTCTCCATTTTCCCCGATTTATTTTATAATTAAAAAAAAACATAAAGAACAATCAAAAATAACTCCAACGTGTATATTTGCATGACTAAAAGTTTGAATTCAAAATTTTACATCTTTTTTAAATGTTGGATGATTTGGGAACATGTATTCTAAAGCTGAACAGTAGTACTATCTATCCTTTTGCAGAAAACTAAAAAAGAAAATCCATACCCGAATAATATCTTGACTACTGGAGAATTTTCAAGGTTAGATTTATTTTTCAGCGCAAAAAAGTTTTCAATAATCACCGCTAGCCATTCTTAAGACTGGAAAAAAGTGAAATTTCGCAGATCTGTGATATTATTGTTCTAATTTTGTTTCATTGCATATATATGTTTTAAATTATTTAAATTTAATTCCCTTTTTATTAAATATTATTTTATTCTATTTTGCTTTTATTTTATTTTACATTCATTCGTTTTTATTTTCAGGTAATCGAAAATAGTATTCAACCCTTTGTGGCGCAAATTTCGATGACCAGCTCAATGCTAAATAATGTATGGCCCGGCATTGTTGTTCTGTTCATAGGGCCTTGGTCGGATAAATTTGGACGACGACCGGTGCTATTGGTGACATATGCTGGTATGTATGTATGTATGTATGTACGACCTGCACAATTATATATATAGTTGATATGTTTTTTTGGCATAGCTTCATTTATTGGTTACATTTTAACTGCAACATTGGTAAGCGTTTCTGAAACGCTGTCGCTGAACCCTTGGTTCTACTTGCTAGGCGGCATTCCATTCACGATTGTTGGCGGAGGTACCGCAATGATGACTATCGTCTTCTGCTATATATCTGATGTATCCGATATGGAGAGCAAAGCTAAGCGGTAGGACTAAGTTGAAACATCAGATTTGGGATTTAATTTGGGTATTCGTTATTCCTTTAAGAATGTTCTATATTGATATGGCAATGGGTCTGGGTGTAGTGGCTGGCAATGTATTGGGCAGTTACTTATTGCGCTTGACTAGTGTTACCGTGATATGTGCGGCGTCCGCTGTGCTTGTCTTAAGCGCCCTACTGTACGTCTTCTTTTTTATTGGCGAAAGCTTAGATGTTGAAGAAGCCAGTTTTTCGGTAAGTGAAATGCGGTTTTTATTTTATTAATTTCTTTAAGTTCCTTTTTAACTTAGCACAAGGCCCGCTACTTCTTCGATATTGGACTTATCAAGGCTCTCGTGCGGGCTTGTGTGGCGCGTCGTCCAAATTATGGTCGCGCCATAATTGGTTGTACAACCTCCATTTCAGTAGTTATGAATTTCATAATGTGTGAGTATTAAATAAGTATTTTCTACATATCGTCACCTTGACGACAAAAAGACGTAACAACATCGCAACTGAAATTGAAAAAGTCTTGACTAATATTTTTATTAATTTTTTTCAAAAAATTATGTGGCTGTTGCTAAACTGTTGAGTGTTTGTTTCAGAAACGCACAGTTGAGTAGTTCCGCTCAGCTCAACGGTTGGCAACTTTACGCCATTTTTTCCATCATAAAATTATTTCGCTACATGGAGTCAACAATTTATATAAGGCGAAACTGGCTGCTAATAAAATAAAATGCACGTACAAATACCTATATTAAAAATAAAATAAGAAAAACTCCATTATAAATCGTTTGCTATCCATATTTTTGGCTTAATATATTTTTTTTTGTTTGTGCTGTTTTATTTAATTTTGCTTGTTTACAAATGTTTTGGCAGTTAATGTATCATCCCGTTTCTAAGATGTAACTGTTGAACTCAACAGTTGACAGCATTTCAGCAACAGTTGAGGTAAACAATTGCGTCTTAGAAACGCGCCCGATGACATCCATCATAAAAATCGAAAAGTTAATTTTGAATTTTTTATTAGTTATTTATGTACGTACATATATCAACATACTTGACGCTCAAACATATATTATGTAATATATACACTTTTTTTGTCAGCTGGGGAAATTAGCATCTTCTATTTGTTCTTGCGTAACAAATTCAATGTAACATTACAACAGTTCACCTACTATAATGCCGCTGCGATAACAATTAAAATGCTGGGATGCGGTGTTGCCTTTGGAATATTCAGAAAAGTAAGTACTTAAATGATACGTCAATGGTTTCGCTAATTGCAGCATCTGCAATGTCTACATTGTCTTCTTCAGCTCTTCAAAGTATCATTCGCCATGGTAGCGATCATTGGACTCGCTGGCTGCATTTTCGACAGTTTAACTCGTGCACTGGCGCAGAGCTTCTGGCAAATGTATATGGCATCCTGCTTTGGTTTTATGTCAGGCATCACTGCTCCCATGTTGCAAGCAATTATTTCGTTTGCAGTGCCATCAAATGAAATTGGTACAAAAACATTGGCTTAAAAACAAAAAAAAAACAAAAAAGAAATGCGGAAACTAAACTCATTATGTGCTAATATTTTAGGCAAAGTCTTTTCTCTATCATCATGCGTGAATACGCTCACACCATTGGCTGCTGCCCCTTTATATACGCTGGTTTATAATCACACACTTAACATTTATCCTGGCTTATTTAATTTTATCAGCGTAGGACTGTACGTGGAGTGCATCGTTGTTATGATGTAAGTTTGAAAATCATTCGTAAATATGACATATAAATACATATAAACCCCAATTCTTAATCCTCGTCCAAATATCGCATGCATTTTTTATTATTTCACCACAACAGTTTAGTATACATCTGCCAGCGACGAATTGCCAACAGATCCAACGCGCTTGAATCGGGGAGCGAAACGGAAGAATCTCAAATAAGAAATATTCCTACCGAAACAGCTCAGCCAGCAAGGACATCTTGAAGAAAAAGCAACAATCTGATATCTTTATTTTGCCAAAGATTTTTTTTTTTTTAGAATTAGGTTAGAAAATTTCTACTTTTATGTGATCATAAAATAGTAGCTCCAAAGTGTATAAATGAGTAATCTCATATGAGGCATTGAGTGCCAGCGTAGTTTAACTGACATTTCAAACAAGTAGTTTTTTAAGCAAAAAACAAAACCGACTTGAACTCAAAGATTAATTTCTTCATGATCCAATGATCCGATTTAAGCAAATTAGTATGGGACCACCTGTGAGGTAACAGCTTTCCTTTAAAAAAAAGAATTATAGAGATCGGTTAACGTGGACCAAAGTTATGCGGTAACACACACACACAAAAAAAATATTCCGATGAATTGATAACCTTCTCCTTTCTTCAAAATACCACACTTGAGCACAGTGAGGGTCGGGGGGCTTAGGTTTTTATCGTCTAAGGAAATCTAGCGTTTTTTCGAGATACATTCAAATATGGCGCGTAGTGTTTGGCGCTTTTTAAACTCATGGGACTTTTGTTTCTATAAATTAAGTTCTAATTACGATATATTTTGACATAAGTTGTATCTTGATAATATTTTTTCCACTTGTAATTATAGGTATGCATGCACTATTGCCGTCACGCAACGAGCGCCGTATTAATAAAGACAAATTCATATGTATGTATAAACCAAAAAAAAAAATTTTTTTTTTTAAATTTTTGTTACCCACCAAACAATTTTTGTTGCCGGCAATAAGAAAACGTGTCGCCTTCGGAAAACTTGGAAAAAGTTCCCTTATATTTTCTATATACATATATTTATATTTAATTTTTTATTTTATTTATTTATATTTCACATGGCACACTATGATTAAAAAAAAACACAGAACATTTTTTGACACCTTAGACACCAGAAGCAACAACAAAATACACGTAAATATTGTTTTTGCTCTGTTTAAGATGCCTTGGCTCATACTAAAAAAAAAAATTGACAAATCTTGTTTTGCATATGAACTATGTATACCCTAAGAGACTTAGATAACCGTGGAATTGAATTTGTACCTAAAGAGTACAACCTTCCGAACGTCCCACAACTGAGGCGAATTGAAACTTTTTGGACAATTTTGAAAAGGTGTGCTTACGGCAAATGATACACCGAAAAAAATACCACTTAATTAGTTAATAAAATAAAAAAGGAGCTTAAGGACATCGATACAAAAGGAATTCAATGAGGAAATCGTCGGCAAAAATAAGAAAAGCAACTCGTAATGGAACAAATATATATTTGTAAATTAAAGTAAAGTTAAGTAAATTTTACGTTTCTTCTGATTTCATTCACCATACGTTAAGTTTATGAAATTCGATTTCCATACAGATGGAAATCCTTTCTAAAGTAATTTCAAACTGAAATCTTCTTAAATCTTTTTCATCTAGCATTGTGATACATAATTCAATTAACTGATAAATTAGGTTGAATTGGATTTTTGAATCACGAGGCAACCGCCCTATATAAATATAAATATATATATATAACTATATATGTCGATTGATCTCCATATCTTAATAATTCATTTAAATTATTAAATTATTTGAATGTAACTTTTAAAATACGTGACAACCCTCCTAAATACAGACATTTTAGAAATAACGCCTTTTCAACCCCATTACGATGCATACCGATCTTTTAGTAATTAATATAACCCACTAAATAATTTGAATGTAATTTTTAAACACGTGCAAATCCCTCTCGAACACTATAAATGTTAAAACACTCTTTCGTTTAACATCCATATTTCCATATTTCATATAACTTGTATAAATATAAGTTTCTTATATAATAAGTTAATAAGTTATATTTACTTTATACTTTACTTTACTTTACTTTACTCCATAAGTTATTATATAAGTATTATTTATAAGTCATTATACATATATCTGCACTCTAATGTTGGCCGATGTACTTTCAACGTACTGCATATATGATGCCACCAAATTAAAAAAATTACAATGAGTAAAAGATGACTATGATTTGAGAAACTAACTACCTTAATGCTTACTTAGTCTAGACTTTATTTCCGTAACTTAACTTAATATTTTGACCAACCCGTTATATGAGAAAGTGCTACTACGTTTATGCATAAGCCAATTCACGAAATTATTTCATGAATTTGGGTTAAAATTGGCAACATAAACACAATTTCGTGAATTCAATTATCTATACAGGAAAATTAACCATGAGTTTCAGCATCATTTTATGAAATCGTGAAGTGCTAGTATTGCAACGCCACATTTCATAAATAGCTATTTACTAGGGTTTTAGGTACGTTTTTAGATTCAAAAGGTTGTAGTCGGCATAAACATGATTTTGTTATTGGCATACTCGAAATTCATTCATAAATTGTTATATAGGGCGTATGTGAATCGGTAACAAAGTTCTATGGGGAAAGCTGTTGAATAATATTTTTACTATGGTGAGAGAGTTTTGCCAATTTGCTGCGTGAAATGAAATCTTTTTTGACAGCATTAAATTCTTCATAACTGCAGATTTATGCGGTATAAAATATTACAAATCGAAGTGAAATTAATATTTTAAGAAAACATCTACCATCGCTGAGCGCAATTCATTTATTTATGCTTTTATTAAACGAAAAATTTCACACATCAACAATCTTTCCGATTGTCAAAATTTTCTATTCATTTGTCAAAAATTTCACTAGCCTCATAAGCTACTGAAATTTTATTCGCCTCCTAGTTGTCAAAAATTTACTCGCCGCGAACTTTGTTACCGATTCACACACGCTCATACATGACGAAAATAATATACGTGTACATAAGTAATACTGTGTAAAAATCTTCCATGCCAATATTTAATTACTTTTAACTAATATGACTTTTAAGTTCAGGCGTACGAGTAAACGTGTTAGATGACTGCTTATGGTGCAACGGTGCGTATACGTTACGTACGCAACTACGGGTATATGAACATGAGTGTTCATAATTAGTCTGTTCCAAGGTACATTGAACAGGTAGTATCAGTAGAGCAGCTGATTTGATTTATTTTCAAATTATTTGGTCTCGAAAATGTCAAATATTTTTAATTTTTTCTCACGAAAATTATAAGTTGTTAAAATCCATTTGCTTGTGAAACCTTTTTCCATACAAAACAAGCGATTGAATAGCAGCTTTTGGAACGTTCGCCCAACTCGGCAGCACGACCGCTGATTACTGGGCCTTGCAAAGGATGGATCAATGCTTCGAGAAGCAAACAAATTTACTAGGAAAGAAAGTTGCATCAATTTTTATTTTTTCCAATTTCAATTTTTTATTTTTTATAATTTTTTGTATTTCACATGGCACGCTTTGATTTAGAAGAAAAAATTCAGAACAGTTGTTGACACTTTCGATACCAGAAGCAACAACAAAATACACGCAAATGTTGTTTTTGCTCTACTGATACTACCTGTTTAATGTGCCTTGGTCTGTTCCAATAGCAGTCCGCTTTACAGGCAGTGTGACCGTTTTGATCCAAGTGGATCAAAACTGATACATTTTTCGATGAATTTTGGGGAGATACTTTTTTTTCAATTTTGATACTTTTCCAAATACAAATGAAAAAAATCTCCAAATTTTTATGCATTAAAAAAGCATGTCGGGCACCTGTGGCAACGTACATCCAAAAGTTCATTGTCGTTCTCTGAACGAACCTTTCATGTATTGTGATTCATGGTCCATGTCGAAAAACGTCAAAATGTGAACAAACGAACAGTATCATAGCGCTGCATTTTTTATTTTCGCTATGTTCAATAACAAAAATTAGGGCGTGGTACTCGGCAATTCGGTGCTCGGTAAGGCCCTGTTTCCACAGGAAAACACCAATGTCGTGATAACCATGTCACAAAATATATTTCCAATGGATGCCGCCTTATTGCTTGACATCTATTGCAGGCAATTTGATAGTTTGACAGCCATATTTTCACTTCATAGAAAGCGTGCTGGTGGTTATATCGATGAAATATTAATATTAAATCAAAATAAGAATCTATACCCTATTGGATTATTTATGACAACGTTTTAGGAAGTTATTCAGTAAGTTTGTTTAAGATTTAAATGTTTTTTAACACTGAAATTGAGAGAATGTTGTTTGGCGGCGGCATGCGGCAAATGCTTATACATATCTAGACATCAAAGTGCCCACACACAACAGTTGGTAGGCAATAAAAATTGCAAGGTGTAACTGCAACCGAAATTGCGAAAAATCGCACTTGGGAAATAATTCCAACTTGCTCGTGCAATAAATGTTAAATTGTTTTAGAAAATGGTTTTTCATAATAATTATTGGTTTTATTCCATACTTTGGTACTTAAATGAAAAAAAGCGATACATATTGATACATTTTAAGTCTCTTTTCTGCTACAATTTTTCACAAACCCGCGGTCACACTGTTTACAGGATTTAGTTAGAACTTACAGGAAGTCGTTCCTATTGACATAAACCCTGTAAGTGGGAACACCTTTGAGAGAGTAACTGAGCAACTCTTCCTAGTCAGAAGTTACAGGATTTAGTCCGGAGTTTTTTCCTGTAAGTTCATGAATAGAGTCAAACGATCAGCTGATTTGCATTTGCAAACAAAGACAGAAAGCGGTGAAAGCAAAGAACCTTATATTTGTAAAAAAAAATTAATGTAAACAACAAAATACTTGAATATTTATAGATTTTAATCTTTACTTAGTGATATTTCTGTCAAATCAATCAAATCAAATGTCAGCCAGCTATTTAATTTAAACTCAGTTTACTTAATCTAAGTTTAAACTGGCACTGAAAAACTCGCCCTTAGACTGCTCCCGTAATATAGAATTTAATCGGAAATAGTCCGAGGTCATTCCGTGCACATAAGTCTAGAATATCAACAATCTATCTAAGTAAAAACCAAAAATGTGGCTCGATAGAACTTTTTCTGCTGATTTGAACTCAACCAAAAATTATCTGGTGTAAGTAAAAAGTAAAGCTGATATCAATGGTTAAAGTTAAAATTTTTGAGTTTTTGAAATATTAATATCTCGCGAACAATATAACCTATTAAAAAAACTAATGACGTCAAAAGAAAGGCAATTGATTTGTCTTGCATATATGTATGTAATTCATAAGTTTTTTTATATTTTTAGTTCGGAAATACTAAAAAACACAAAATAATATAAATAAATTTTTTTAAATGGCGTTTATATGATATTAGTTTTAAAATTGGTTATAGTATAAATATATATGGTGGAATAAAATGTATTTAAATTATGTTGCAACTGGCATCAATAATATTTTAATCGGTAAAGTAGTAGAAAAGTTTAACTTTAACCTCATTTTATTGGCTTTGGTTTTTATTTGCACCCAATAATTTTGGTATGGTTGATATCAGCGTAGTAAGTTATCGATCCTCATTTCTTGTTTTTTATATCTAAACGGTTGGTATTCTAGACTTATGTGTGTTGTGTGTTAAATCCTGCAGTACGGGAACCGGCTAAATGAGAATAAGAAGTAAACAAAAAAAATGTCAAATTAAACTCTGATGGCCTTATTCATAAAAAATAAAGTAGGTTTAAGGAGTTTTATAAATTGACGCTTTCATACATTTTTCAATTTATAAACCTTTTATAAAGCTACTTTATTTTTTATGAATAAGGCGAACACCAAAAGCAAATATGAAACATCGCGCCGACAAAAGTTTCCGTGTATAAATACAGACTTAGGATTATGTGAATTTCCCATTATTTTCCCGCTTTGCACTAGGAATTTTAGTTACAAAAATACATCGATGTATTTCTTTAATTCGATGCATCGAAATGTATCGATTTTCATATGATTTCTCAGATATTACTTCACAACAAAATATTTTATTAGAAAAATTGTAAAAAATTTCAAATTAGTTATCGCAATTAAGCTAATTATGTTTCTAACGGAACCTTTTGGAACCATTTCGATTTTTTGGTCAAACTCACTTCCCTTTTTTGCACAACCGAAAAAATGAAATGTGAGGTGCAATGAACCAGAGATGTCAGTTTTCAAAAAACATCGATACATCGACTATTTATTCATCGAGTGGAAAAAAGCTTCGGTTCGATGTTTTCCCGATGTTTTAATTTCTAATCTGCTACATGAAATAAAATGTAGCCGAAGTATTTTCTAAACTCGAAAGAACTAGATTCACATATTCACTACAAAATTTAAGAAAATATATAATATAGCTACTATGTAACCACGAAGCTCTTAAAAATCATAATTTACTTATCCCAGCGGTAAAGGAATTTAATAAAGAAAATACATTTTTTCAATTGAATAATATATATTTAAATATACACTGTCCATCAAAAGTGGGTGCATTGTGATTTTTGTTAAATGTTTGCAATATTTTTCAAATAAAAATGTTTATTTGTTTCTAAGAATATGGTCCATGCTTTAATCAAAACCACATAATTAAAATTTACAAACTTTATACAGAATTTACAAAAATTCAAGACATTTTCATCTTAGTTTTGAACATTTTAATCTGAGTGTTTAGAAAAAGTGGGGGTACATCTTTTATGTAATTCTAGCAAAACAAGTGCAAGTTTTAAGTGGCTAAAATATCGCTTTGATGTTTAATAATTTTTTTGCTGACAGATTTTTACGCTCGTTCGGCAGAGTACGAACGGAATGAATGAACGATGTCATTGTTGTTCACTTTTCTAGTCGACGATGTATCGTCTAGCAAAACATCGATGTTAACATCGATGCATTGTTGGCATTCCTATTTATGAGTTGTTTTTGTTTCCCTTGAGTACGATAAAGTGAAGCGCAAAAATTAGTTGATTGCAGAAAAAATATTCATCACGAAGCTATAAACAAAGAAAATAAGATTTTAATCAGTGAATATGCAAGAAACATAAAATACGCTATGAAATAGTGGTATTCTATTTTTCAGAGAGTGATTTGCTAAAATGCAAACGACTAGCAAGTGAGGAGCAGCTTGTATTTTGAATGTGGAGAACTTTCACAAATCACATGAAACCACAACATCAAAGGGGCTTCATTCAACTCAGTTTGTGCTTGCGATTCGGCTGCGGTTGAAGCAGAAACTCTGTATTCCTTGGTGGCATTCAATCCCGCTAACGAAAACAATTGACGAGGTACACGTTTACAAGGGGCAAGAACGCCGCTACGAAGATTCGCCAATAACAAGTCTGACTAAATCGACGAAGTGTAGGTGCAATTGGGCACGATTCACTGTGCATAAAAGTTTAAATATATATTAACGCTAAAAAGAAGGGCAATATTACGGTGTTCAAGTGCACAAACAGAAAATCGAATACCAGTGACTAATCGAAGTCATTTGATGAATATATAAGTCATTTATATAATATATTACTTTTAACAAAATCGAAACAAAAGATGCATTCTGACGAAGAGAGCTTGTATGACCCTGAAGATGCTGACACATCCACCCAGGTGCTAGATGCAGCTGTGGTCGGTGTGGGGAGTATTGACGGCACACCGTCTACCGAAACCGCATATAGCAGTAATCAAAGTGACGATACAGCCAGCAAAGAGGGAGTACCTGTAGAGTCTGCTGATACGGATATCAACGCATCATCCAAACGACGCTGGTTCATCTTGGAACCCGCAGTGTTTTTGGTTTTTCTCGCAATGTATTTGTCAGGTAATTTACAAATATATAATTGATATTCGTATTCTCTATTGAAGTATAACTTGATTTTTATTTAAGGGGCGGTTTATCAAAACCAAGTTTTATATCAGACGTGCGTGGCGATATACAAATACAATGAAAGCGACTGCCAACCGCTTTTGGGTGTCAGCAGGGAGACGAAAGAAGCACAGGTGGGTTAATCGATTTTTCCCTTTTTTCCCTAGAAATACTACATACTTATTGTATGCAAACCAAAAGCAGTTTACATGGTTTGGTCAACTTTCACATACAAAGAAGGGGAGAGAAGAGAAGTGCGGTCCATGTGACATAAATGTAGACGATGTTTAAATAAAAAATGTTGTTGCTGATGCTGCCGAACGAGGGTGTTGTTAACAACAATTAATAAATATTTATGAAACATTATTAAATGATTGTGCTCTTTAAATTGTGACAAAATTTATTAGTCGATTGTTCTTCTCGGCAGGGAAGCAAAAAATACAATACCATTGGCATCTTTTGTGCCTTTCCGAGAAGCACAATCACGGTACCGTCATGCTTACAATAAGCCTTCAACAATTTTTCACCGTCATATACTACCATATAAAGTGAGAAATAGCCGTTTTAATTCCAAATGCGATAAAGGAAGCGCTCAGGAAGGAAAACACCAGGCTAAGGGAACTACATTGCGTAATACCATGGGACTTCGTCAATCCAAAAGCTTAATGGAAGGGTACAATCTGAAAAGATAAAGGATACCCACAGTCCTCCCTAAGAATAAACTTAGAATCATTGCAAGTATTTTACGGGCCATTATAGGTTAAAAGGTCACTTGTATAATTTAAGAATCTGATCTAGTCACTTTTTTGACGCTGCCAAGGAGATCCCATTACACCTCTTTCTGGAGGTCGTCGCATGTAGAGGAGCATATGGCATTTATGGCCAAGAGAGAAGCACATACACTCTCTACCCTCCGGGATCTATTCTGCTATTTCTAGAGTCTCTAGGGCTAGTTGAAGTGTTGTGATGAGCTGAGGGCACAATAGACCTGCTGGTCGCAGTGGTTTAATCAACTATGTATCTACTTTTGAATTCCTTTATGCAGAAATATTTTAATAATATTTTGTTAAGCATTGGTTTTGATTATATTTCGTACTCTATCCAAATATTTAATAGATACATAGAAAGATCCAAATTCAGTGTTATACCAAATTCAGTAGATTACTTACTAAGGACCTAATAAAATTTTAAAACAAATCAATAAATTACTTTTAAATTTTTATTAAAACCCGTTCTTGGGAGTTTTGATTTTTTTTGTTTTGATTCTTATAAAGTTTTACAAAGTAGTTTGTAAATAAACAAAAATACATATTAGAGCGGGACTATTAAGGTACACCTTAAAAATAAAATAAATATAAATATAAAGATATAAACAATATAAACAAATATACGTACATATATGTTATGCGGGAAATATTTGAAGCGGTTAGAATCATAAGGGTCTAAGTGAAATTGTTTGAAAATATAAGTTGTACCCATATTTGTATAGTTAAATATAGTGTTTATGTGGTGACAAAGAGTAACATTCATTTAAAAAAATGTCAGAACTACTTAGATCCTTTTGATTCTAACGCCTTCATTTATGACAATGTACACATATATTTCTGTGTTCGTATGTAACAGTAGCTTATGTTAAAAGGCAGGCTTTAGTATAATGCGGCATTCGCAGCATACGATTGCGAATGACTCACTGGCGCTGAGGCGTTGAAGAACTTTTGGCAAATAAACATGCAGAAATAGTTCGGATACTAGCAAGTCAAAATTCTTATTAAGTCGCATCGAATAATTCCTTGTCGCTTAAAGAATAAAGGGAATGTCGCATTATACTAAAGCCAACTTCTCGACTTAAGCTTCTATTCCATACGAACACAGATTTATAGGCATATGTACATATGTGTTATGCGGGAAATATTTATGAAAATGTACACATATATTTATAGGCATATGTACATATCTCTTTGTGTTAATCTGGTTATATTATTTTCTTTAAAATAAAAAAATAATCAGGGTGTAGACACATTTAGCTACTTATCGCTACTAAAACTGTTTACTATTTAAACAATAGAAACTAAAGCCAATGCATAAATGTAGATTATTTTTTTAATTAGGCGCGATGATGCATTAAATGCGTTTTTTAATATAATTTCCAACTTTTGTGTGTGCCTATGACGCTCGTTCCATATTGGCTGCACTTCACGTGTTGATTAGACTTTTGTGTGAAATCGGTCAGCGGCGACTACATTGAATGTATAAGTTGTGTGTAAACATATGTATGTCATGTCAAAATTCAAAACAAAAATCATAAGAATAAGTAAAAGAATAATACAAAACTCGTTTGCAATTATGCATCGGAGTAGATTCCAGTCATTGCTTAAAGATAAAAAAATTTGGATTGCTTTGTTTTATTTCAGTAAATTCGTATTGAAGAGACATACATATTTTGAGTTCACGTATTTGGAATTTTTATAATAAATAATACTAAATAATTCCCTATTGTATAATCTTCATATCTACACATCTNAATCAGGGTGTAGACACATTTAGCTACTTATCGCTACTAAAACTGTTTACTATTTAAACAATAGAAACTAAAGCCAATGCATAAATGTAGATTATTTTTTTAATTAGGCGCGATGATGCATTAAATGCGTTTTTTAATATAATTTCCAACTTTTGTGTGTGCCTATGACGCTCGTTCCATATTGGCTGCACTTCACGTGTTGATTGGACTTTTGTGTGAAATCGGTCAGCGGCGACTACATTGAATGTATAAGTTGTGTGTAAACATATGTATGTATGTCATGTCAAAATTCAAAACAAAAATCATAAGAATAAGTAAAAGAATAATACAAAACTCGTTTGCAATTATACATCGGAGTAGATTCCAGTCATCTCTTAAAGATAAAAAAATTTGGATTGCTTTGTTTTATTTCAGTAAATTCGTATTGAAGAGTCATACATATTTTGAGTTCACGTATTTGGAATTTTTATAATAAATAATACTAAATAATTCCCTATTGTATAATCTTCACATCTACACATCTTTTTTCTTGTAGGAAATTGAAACTCGCGTACAACCATATGTTGCGCGTATTCTAATGGCTCGCTCGCTGTTGGAGAGTATCATACCGGCATTTGTCAGTTTATTTGTTGGTCCATGGTCAGACAAATTTGGTCGTCGCCCCATCATCCTCGCCACCTACACAGGCAAGTTCAACTTTACTTAAATACAGGCACCCTTTCTTATTTAAGTAGTTATTCATTTATGTAGATTGACTCATTCACTGCGTATGGCGTTGTACAAAGTGCCTTATCAAAAAATTAAGCACTTACTTACAAATGTAAATGAATATTATACACATATATACATTCAATAGCTGTGATGACAAACTGATCTGAGCTGTAAATTCAAAATAGTGCCAGTTTTATTCTGTAACCTTCAGGCTAACTAGGTTGATATATTGTAAACTATTTAAGAACAATTATAAAGTCAATTAAATTATTGAGGCTGCATTTCTTTATTCATTCTGAATGTTTGGAATAAACTTTTTTGTTTATTTATTCTTTAGAACGTTCCTGATGATATGTTGACGTATATTTCAAACGCATTCTGTTTATTCCGGCTGTGAATTGTGATTATCCGGAATGTATAAAGAAACGCAGCCTGAATGATGGATCGGTGTCGATTATTAATATTTTGAACGTCAATAAGAGCACTAAACCTTTATGTTCCGCGCTCATAATTAATCAAATCCTATGAAAAATTCGCTCGTAGATACATAGTAAATTTGTTGGCAGTATTTGAGCCGTTTATTTTGAAAGTGGCATGAGTCCCTTTGTTTTCAAATCGATATACATACATGTGAGGGTTGCGTTTTAGCACGTTTCAAAAAATGGATGCTAACTTTCGAAAAGATTTACTTGTATTTGTTATCTTAGGATACCTATATTTTACTAAGTTTATTTTACTTGCAACATAAAGAGTTTAGAAAAATTACTGACTTATATCAATTTAGTCCAATGTATTTTACTGAAGCAATATTTTCAAAGGACACTCATTTACTAAAATTGATGAATAAATTATATACATATGTACATATGTATTTATAAAATAGTTTTAGAATCTTATTACTATAAACGAGGATTTCTTGTATATATGCATATAAATATACATATCGTCGTTTAAAGTACAAAACTTCGTATCAACAAAATACAGGATCTCGTATCAAATTAGAAAGTATTTTCATTAATTTCTTTACAAACTGATTTTAAAATGTCAGGTCATGACATATGTATTTTAATGTTTTTGCGATCGCTGAGTACAATAATGAAGTCCGATTTTAAAATCTACAAACTGCGGGTCCAATATGGCGAACGCATTTTTAAAACTTCCTTGTATTCGCGGTGACTTATGCCACTTTAAAAATAATCATCTAATTTACTAACCAAAAAACTAAACATAAGATACATTGAAATACTAGCTTGAAACCTTTTTTTTTTTTTGTTACTAATAATCTATTATCTTATTTAGGCTACCTCACTGGATGTATTATACTAACGATTCTAGCTTTTATTGCAACCAAAGTTATAATTAGTCCCTGGCTATTTCTACTATCCTCTGTACCCTCGGTGCTTAGTGGTGGTACTTGCGCGCTCATCACCGGTATTTATTGCTACATATCAGATGTGGCCAAAGAGAAGGCGCGTGCAGTGCGGTAAGATCAAAATTATCATTCATATCTGTACATACATACATACGACGAATGGATTATTCAAATACATATGTAAATGAAATCTTATTTTTGCCTGTCCACAGCATGGTGATGAATGAGGCTTCTTTGTTAGCCGGCATGACGGCTGGCAATTTGCTTAGCAGTTATATTTATGCAGCAACAAATGTAGTAACAGTCTTTGGCATATCGGCACTGCTGATGTTGCTAGCCTTATTATATGTGTTCATATTTGTTATGGAAAGTCTGCGGCCTGATCAAATACATACAGGAGTAAGTTAACGAGAGACAATTGAATATTGTTAAACTCGTAAAACTTTAATTTACCCAAATTTATAGTCCAAAATACGCGAATTCTTTCGCTTCGATCTGGTGAAGGATTTGGTGCATACTTGCTTCGAACGACGGCCCAGCTTTGATCGCGCTATCATTTGGTTAACTATGATAACGTTAACGATTGCTTTATTCACCATGGGTAAGCATACATACATATGGGCATATGTACATGCATATGAGTGCATTCCAATTTAAAGCCTTACNATCTGGTGAAGGATTTGGTGCATACTTGCTTCGAACGACGGCCCAGCTTTGATCGCGCTATCATTTGGTTAACTATGATAACGTTAACGATTGCTTTATTCACCATGGGTAAGCATACATACATACATATGGGCATATGTACATGCATATGAGTGCATTGCAATTTAAAGCCTTAATTTCGCTCGTTACTCTTTTTACATTTTCCAGAGGGTGACAGCAATGTAACATACCTCTTTTTCCGTGCAAAATTCGAGTGGACCCTAAAGGACTACACGCTTTTTAATGCTGCGCGCATTATTGTACAAATATTTGGCAGCATTTTCGGTATCATTTTATTGCGAAAGGTGAACTTTCTTTGTACCCAACAGACCTTGCATTTTCACATATTGGTTCCCAACAGGTTTTCAAATTTTCAATTGTCTCCATGACAATGCTGTCATTGGCTTGCTGCGTGTTGGAGAGCACAGTACGCGCCACTGCAGTGTATTGGTGGGAGCTGTATTTGGGTATGGTACTCGGTGGCATGCGTGGAATAATGGGACCAATGGCGCGGGCCATACTATCACATGTGGCACCACCAACGGAAGTCGGTAAGAGTATTACCTAAAATAAACACTACTTGTGCTTACATACTTTTATCTTACATCAATTTATCAAANCATACTATCACATGTGGCACCACCAACGGAAGTCGGTAAGAGTATTACCTTAAATAAACACTACTTGTGCTTACATACTTTTGTCAATTTATCAAAATATAGGAAAAATATTCGCATTCACTACTTCATTGGAATCTCTGTCACCGCTTGGTGCTGCTCCACTCTATACGATCGTATACGACGCGACGCTAGAGTTTTATCCAGGTCTATTTAATTTCATCAGCGCCGCGCTATATTTACTTTGTTTCACATTGATTGCGTAAGTTTGCGTAACAATAATTACTCCAAATTGCAATGACTTAAATGATAATCATTTTATTCTTTTTATTTTTACAGCGTTATATATGGCATTCAAAAATCACTGGGCAATACTGCGGCCTATCAAGCGATCGGTAGTTAAGTTTTAATGTCACAAGCGTACAATACAAAGTTTATTTCAATAATTACTAGACGAAGTTTTTGTTTATAAAATTAGTAAATTATCCCATGTGATGCAAAAATACTAAATATGTACATATGTAAGTATTAATTTACAGTGAGAATGGAAGAGAAAAAGTATACGAATTTTTAAATGAAAAAGAATGCATATTTTTATATTCACATTTTCAATGTTTTTTTTTAAGATCTAATCTNAAGTATTAATTTACAGTGAGAATGGAAGAGAAAAAGTATACGAATTTTTATATGAAAAAGAATGCATATTTTTATATTACACATTTTCAATGTTTTTTTTTAAGATCTAATCCNTTCATTGGAATCTCTGTCACCGCTTGGTGCTGCTCCACTCTATACGATCGTATACGACGCGACGCTAGAGTTTTATCCAGGTCTATTTAATTTCATCAGCGCCGCGCTATATTTACTTTGTTTCACATTGATTGCGTAAGTTTGCGTAACAATAATTACTCCAAATTGCAATGACTTAAATGATAATCATTTTATTCTTTTTATTTTTACAGCGTTATATATGGCATTCAAAAATCACTGGGCAATACTGCGGCCTATCAAGCGATCGGTAGTTAAGTTTTAATGTCACAAGCGTACAATACAAAGTTTATTTCGTTTGNCAATACAAAGTTTATTTCAATAATTACTAGACGAAGTTTTTGTTTATAAAATTAGTAAATTATCCCATGTGATGCAAAAATACTAAATATGTACATATGTAAGTATTAATTTACAGTGAGAATGGAAGAGAAAAAGTATACGAATT
The DNA here is from genome assembly GCF_001687245.7 of Rhagoletis zephyria. Lineage (NCBI taxonomy): Eukaryota > Metazoa > Arthropoda > Insecta > Diptera > Tephritidae > Rhagoletis > Rhagoletis zephyria. The sequence goes on along the minus strand of NW_016159264.1, from coordinate 73,210 downwards.
TTTAAATGAAAAAGAATGCATATTTTTATATTCACATTTTCAATGTTTTTTTTTAAGATCTAATCTAATCCCAAAGTCTTCGTATTTTTGTTCTGCTTAAAAGTTTGTCACAAATATGTAAATATGTATCTACATATGTATATCGGTTTACGAAAAATGTAATGTACATATATGTAAAATTTAAGTAATATTATTTAATAACTTTGAAAAATAGGGTAAATTAAATAAAGCAAGTCGTCATAAGTCGTTTATAGATTTGTTCGCAATGCATATTAGTACATATATCGCACACCTAGATCTAGTGCGATCGACTCAAGAACAATTGGGCGATTCTCTTGCATAAATCAATTCATAGCACCTATGTACATCCAATTAATGGAAATATTTTTTCTTCATGAATATTAACATTAGCTAGAAAACTACTGTTATACCTGTTTTTGTATTAACTACGTTGAATCTGTACGATCCAGAAGCAGTTAAATTTCCCTCTCTGAATTTTGAGTGAGCTCACTTTAAATCTAGATGTGCGATACATATATTGTTACCCATTTTTAATAAAGAAAAAATATTAATACTGAAATACAAACTTTATTTTATCTACTATGTAAGTTATGCTTCTGTGGCATTTTCGTAATTAGCACATTATAATGTTGTATCAGCACATGGGCCCAAACTAGCTGTTTAGTAAGCTGCGCCCGGCGGAGCGAAGCTGTTTGTTCCCCCACTGAATATGGCGGAGAGAAACATTAAAACGGCTGCGAAAATACCACGAAACTTTACTTCGCAGCAGCTTCACGGAAAAATAAAAGGAGCTTTGTTCTCAGATTGGTAACGCTTCTGGAAAATAGCACAGTTTCATGTGTGTAGGTACATTAAAGTCCAAAGAAGAGTTTTGTTTCTCTTAGTTGAGTTCGACAGTGTTTTTCCGCAGCTGATACTATTAATTTATTCCTTCCTCTAGTGAAATCCCGATAAGCATCTTCGTTTTCTACGTAAAATTTTCGGTCCAATATTATTTACAGTGAACCAGTTGTTAACACTTGCGCTCTGCTCGGGGTCGTCATCATAACTTGTTTGCGCCGTTCCGGCCGTAATACATATAACAGGGGAGCGTTACTCTTGTCTTGGGCTTATCAAAAAGTTTCTGGGCGGTTCTGACGGTTTGGAAAAACCGAGTCAATTCCCATGACGGTGGGTTGTACGTACCGGAATGACTTGGGTTTTACCCGACCAAGGGCGGTTGTTTTGGCAATCTAACCCCGCTTAGATCGGCAAAATCCTTCAAACGTCGCTCGCATATGGGGCTACATCTGCTCCGTATTATTCTGCTCAGGGCTGTCATTGAGTCAAACCAGGAGACGGGTTGAGTTATCGGCGTTAAGCACGCGCCGGCATTGGATCACGTTGTTTGTGGCCCCATGCTGTGTGAACCGGACCGCCTCCACGGCACACCGGAGCTCGCCTGAGAAGCACAACACTAACACACCCACACCCCAACACAACACAACACAACAATAGACACTTATACGGACACAACCGCTCCTCCCCCCAACACGCCACCGCTGGCAACTCCTACTCCCTCAAACAATCTGCTCGGTGTGTCGGTCCAGAATATACCGTAATATTATATCGGTCAATTGCTACTCGTGCCTTGGCTGGTGCCACTTTAGGGAATGTTCTGGACCCCGCAACACGCCAGATTAGACTTGTGACTACGTGGACCCCTGCTGTGCTGCCCAGTCGCAAACTTCCCCCGCGTCGGTGCCCACTACCACCACAAGGAAGCACCCTCCAAGTGATACCATTCCACTGTAACGGATTTTACAGCAAGACCGAGGAGATAACGTCTTCATGGGCCGGCTCAGAATATTAATAGCTGCGGTCCAAGAGACTAAGTTGCATAGCATGTCGAATGATCGTAGGGGAACACACTTTGATGAGCAGATGGACGATTCTACATATCAACGACGATGCAAGCGCTGATCTAATAAACCGCCCATATTCATCTCGATTGATGAACCTGCCGACTTTGCTTCAACGGAACACCGAAACTACATAAACTTTCCTAAAGCTGATTGCAACGGCTCCGTGAAAGTTACTGAAACACCTTATCTGCCCTTCCCACACCAACCGACGTTCAGGTAGGTGAGCGTAAGTTCCGCAGGGTTGTCACTGTTGCTGCAGCTCGCTTCATTCCAGCCGAATGCATTTCAGATGCCCGTCCGAATTTTCCAGCCGAAGCGTCTTTTCTAGCCGATGAGCGTGACAACCTTCGTTAGGCCGATTCCAGAAATCCCCGCATCAGGGATCTCAATACGGATATTTGGCAACTTGGAAACGAACATACGCGGAAGATGTGGAAAGAGCATTTGAAGACTTGAAACTTCGCCTCTGGTGTGAGCAAGCTTTTGTCAACCGTGAGGTCGCTGTCCAACTCGACGAAGCGTGACGACAGTTGAAATCTCTTTCGGCGACCATACCTCATCGGATCCGGAGCGATGTGCGAGCTATTTTAGCATCCTCCGGTGGACAAAACCAAATGTCGAATGACCAGAAGGCTGCACCATTTATTGCTGCATTATTTAAACAAGGTTCTCAATCTGTCCATGCCCACCCTCATCATTCCGGACATCTGGATAGCAGGGAGGGTAGTCCCACTGCTTAAACCGTGGAAACCAGCCAACAAAGGAGAGTATTTTCGCCCGATATCTCTCCTTTCCCCGGTAGCGAAGACACTTGAGGCCCTTCTACTCCCGACGCCAGCGGAGCCTCAGCATGGGTTGAGTAAAGTGCGAAAAATTTTCAAAATCAGGTAACGGAAAGACGTGCCTCAAGAGCCCTAATGTTATACAAACAAAGGCTCTATAGCTTCCAATCCTGACGAGATGAGAGAAGGCGTAGCCGTATTTAAGATCAGCGTGCGAAAATCCAGTGATTGATATGAAACAAATAATCACTTTTCACTGAATATGAGCTCTTTTTCCTATTTCATGTAAAATTTAGTGAATTAATTTATGTAACTTTAGAACTCTTGAGGCACGCGTCTCCGTTATCCGATTTTGAAATTGTTTCGCAGGGCACATTTTTATGACCAAACGGACCTATCTAGGGGAGTCTTGTTTTGTGATGCGATGAAAAAAATACCTTTGCTCCGAAGCCTTGTTATTTACAATATAAGTTTAAGCATACCTATAGATCTTTGTATACATACAATCATATATATATATATGTACACATAAAAGGAAAATGTATTCTATGTGTATCAATATTTTTATTCGAGATTCAATTCTACTTAATATCACATTATTTTAAATACACACATAGTATGTATGTATGTATGTACATACAAACAATCAATCAATATGAGGTAGCATTTAGTAGTCGCATAGATTACTTCAAGATTGATGCATAATGCTCCTTGTAGGAATACTTGAATCGCAATACAATGCTGTAAAATAATTTAAAAAAAATCAATGTAACAAATTATTACATCTGTCTGTTATTTAACAAATGTATGTACATATGTATAACTAGAGCTACTCACATCAGAAATAAAAATGCAATCGCATACAGCGCCGCGCTTACAATGTTGAATAGTCCTGGATATGTTTTCAATGACTCCTTATAGATGACTGTGTAGAGAGGTGCCGCCAAGAATGGCGCAATCGATTGCAAGACATTTTTAATGGAAAATATTTTTCCTAGAATATGTTGAAATTGTTGATTTACAAATATAAATTATAGATAACTTATTATAGATATTTTTATTCACTCACCCAAATCTGTTGGCGGTACTATATTTGATATAATGGTTCGACACATCGGTCCACCAACTGATTTCAAGGCACCCAAGGCGACAGCTAAATACAAATGCCAAGGCTCAGATGCCACTCCCCTTACAATGCTGCTTACAATTTCGCTAAGAAACGAAAGTAGTGCAAGTGTCACCACGGACATGCTGAAGACCTGCAAAGAGATTGAATTGACTTTTATTTAAATTGTATTGTATGTACTTAGCTTGTGGATGCAATTTTTTTAAACATAAAAAAAAAATCTAGTTTGATCATTTATCAACTTGTTAGCTATTAATCACGTTCTATTTTTACACGTAAAAGTACCTTGATTTTATCAATTTATGAATCGGTAAAATTTTAGATGTGAAGTTCGCTCTTTGGTGCGGAGAGGATGGTGGAAGTGGACAGTTAGAATGAAACGCCAAATTTCTGTGGGTTGGCTGGACGAAACATGACACAAGGCCGGTCCTGATTTGTCTCTAAACCGCAGCTGACTAGGGACGAGGGAAACTCGTTCCAAAATACATCAGAGACACTAAAGCTTCTCTCTATGTTGGCAGGTTCCTTAGACATACTTGGAGGGAGCATCCAACAATATCCGTATAGGCGATATAGCAGTCTCCCAGCAATCTCTCCGTTCTTGGGCAGAATGACGAAGGGCGAACTAATTCTATTCGCCACAAAGAAGAAGATTTATTGCATAATGTTCGCTGGTTTGGGTAAAAGCCATTGAAACCAACTCCATATGAATCGATTAATTACTAAAGCGAATAAGTCAACATATTTTCGATATGGGAAATTTGATGCAGTTGAACAGAGCTCCATTAAACGAACCGAAATATCGAAAAAATACTGACTTATTATTCCCTATTAGATCATTTTAAACGTAACCATTGAATGTCATCTCTAACATGTAACCGATTGACAGTGTCACGTGCTTGGAGGACTGCGTCTGTGTAAGCAACGTGCGTTAGGGCATGGACGTTTTGCTACACAAAATAAAATATTCTCTCAAGAGTCCATGTATTCGTGAAAAATCTATTTACATTCGTCATACGCCTTCTCTACAGAAAAAACTTCGACACAATGTTTCCAGGAAGAAAATAGCGGAAGCACACTGCTTTTACTGAACGCGTCGCACGATCTTATTTACGGACGCCTTAAAAATGAATTACGCCATTGGGGTGGGGCGTTTTCGACTGACCTCCAAATGGAAAAGTCTATTCGACTACCAGATTTTGACAGAACGAGCCTAAAAAAACGTTATTGTTTTCTCGGAAACGTTACTGTTTGTCATCAACCAAAGGTAGAGGGGTGCTAACTAATTGGGATTGAGCTGGCATGTGAAGAGGTGGTTGATTGTGTGGTGTCCACATGCCGGACACTCACTGGGACTATCGGAGTCAAGTCTGGATAGGTAGCTGTTAAGACGACTACCATATTCGGACCGTAACTTGACCAGAGTAGCGCGGGTCGCGTGGTAGTTGAAGCTCCGAGTCTGCGATAGATGGTGATTGGGTTCCGATCAGGACATCCATAGGACGGGAGTCGTGGTAGGTGGTGGCTGATTCCCACTGATTGATCACTCGTCGGTACGTCGTCGGGTCCAGTGGTTGGTCGACGTATGTTTGGACCACGTCCATATACTTGAAGGCGTGCCTTCTGACGTGCCTGGGAAAGGCTCTTCCTTAGCAGGGGTCTGTTGGGGTGCATACGCCAGTGGCATCCCACCAGAAACTGCCTACTGAGAATTTTGTTATGCTCCTTACGGGAAGCATTTGGGCCTCACTGTGTAGTTGGTGCTCAGGCGACATCAGAAGGCATCGTTGTCGCTGACCGAAGTGCGGCATTCTGACAAGTCCATAGCTTCGTTCACTGCGTCCAACTAGTACCCAACTAGTAATTCAGACCCGGCCGGCCAATTGCCTTGTATGTTGCTAGCAACGTTTCTTTGTCTTTGCCCAAGGTATTGCCGGCGAGCGACTTAAGGACCCTGTTGCGCTTCTGTACTTTATTGACAATTGCAGTTGTGTGCTCGGAGAAGGAAAGCAGGCTATCGAAGGTAACCCTAAAATTTTCGGCTTTTTCACCGTCGGAATTGATGTGCCACCGACATGAATGGCTGGTTTAAGCTTGACCTCCTTGGCCCAGGCGGGGAAGAGAGTCCCCGTTGCGTTGGAGAGAGGATTAGGCTCCTTGCAGTAAATAATCGAGAAAGTTCGGAGAGATAACCGTATATTTTCGTGCAGAGGTCATCAATTCCATTCCAAGACGCCAATGTCGAACATTCATCAGCGTGTGTGATCAGGGGAATTCCCTCCGGTGGCAGATGGAGCTTCAAGACATAGAAATTAAACAGTAGGAGGGAGAGTACACCACCTGGAACCCCTTTCGNGCCTGGAACCCCTTTCTTAATTGTTCTAGGTCTTAAGCTTTGATCTCGGATAATTAATGGAATATCTCTGTTGTAAGAGAGGGTATTTTCCCTATCTAACTCCACTAGCTAGGTTTAAGAGAAATAAGTAATCTTTTATATTCTCTTTTTAGCTGTTTTCATATTAAATTATGACACTAATCAAACAACCAACGGATAAAATGAATTTGTTATTTTTTAACAGAAAAATGCACATTTGGCTTTTGTCTTACCTTTCTCAATATCAAGAAACCAATCAGCGCTCCGAACATAGGCACCATATGACTAACGGTCTCGTAAAATGTGAAATCTCGCACAGTCCAATGGAATTTCTCGCGCACAAACAAATAAAATACCGTCATTGCGCCATCTGTAAAGTTTATAGAAATAAATAATTAAACAATTAGAAAAGTTCCAAAACAGCTGGGAATTTCACAACAATTTATATGTACATACATACATACATATATACAATTAGAATTTCCGATTGAAGATGATATCATTACAACTAACCGAGCACGAATATCGACAGGAACATAGTGCCAGTTACAAGCCAAATAATGCAGCGATCATAGAATGGCCTCGTCTTCAAGCAAGTGACCAGCATATCTTTTATGTGCACGTAACTGAAGAGTCCCGCCTTTTTAGATTTTCCCATGGCAGAAGTTTCTTCAGATGTTTGCTTTTCTGTTGTTGCCCCATTCAATGCGGGTTTTTCGTTAGCATCCTTCTTTGCCTTTTCGCAACCATTTAATTCTTGTATCCGCCCGTTCTCTGGCTGGATCGATTCTTTTAGCACATCGTCTGCTGAAATTTCAACTACTTTTCCTCTCGCATCTATTGCAAGCACGCTTTTTCGCTTTTCGTTTGAATTTATTGCCTTACCGACATGGTCCATGGCTATATGTTCCACAGGTTTTCCATTGAGCGTAATACATTTGTTAGCATCGACGGCGACGACGTCTTCAACCCTGTGACTAAGATGTAAACTTTCCGGCACGCAGACAACAATAAAAATTGTTGTGCTACACATGAGTAAACCGGATATGAGGAAAGTTGTTGTGGTTCCTGTAGCGGCGTAGACAAAACTCGAAAGCAGCGAACCGGTCATTAGGCCAATGAAGAAGAATGCTTCCATGAAAATCATTCTAAGGGAAAATAAGATAAATAATATTTTATAAATCGATCTTAATAGTTGTATCCTATTAAAAACTATATTTCAACTCTATACAATATGGAAGTCCTGTACTGTTCACATCTTTCGATATTTTTATTTACTTTAAATTTTAACCATTTCCGGTCTTTTCTGTAATTCCAACCCAATACCCAAAATAATAGTAAAAATTCCCTAAAACGCATTATACGGTCACTACAATTAAAAATAAGACGGAGAACACAAACAAATTTTCTAATTTTAACAATTTCTGAAAAAAAAATCGTAATTTAAAATTTTTTGTTAAAAAAGTTTATCTATAATAAAAGCATGGGTTTACAAAATCACGACCCCAGCATTTTTACGAAGAACACATTTTTGCGTTAGCGAACTTTGGCCGCACTTAAAAAAAATAACCCTCATCAATCCATCTCCGGTACGCTGAGCGCACAGACAACAAAACGCCGTTTCTATAAACCATAGCGTATTATTAGTTGCGTTCCAGATGCTTCACGATTTGCAGGAACAGCTGTTTTCTCCATTAATAAACCTTATGGAAGGTGGTCACCTGGCACGACATCCTGTAAAAACCTGTAAATCGTGAAGCATCTGGAACGCAACTATATTATAAAAGACGTGAAATGCATTAAGGTTGTAGTCAGGCTAAGAGATGGGCGCGTGATGGATTTTGGCTCACGTTCACGCACACACATTTTCTAAAAAAATTTTGTATTATGTTCACGCACGCTTCTCACGAACATTTTTTGCATATCAATAGGATTTTGTTACAAAAGCTTTTCAAAACATGAATCAATGCTTTGAGTAACCAATTGCTTCACGAAAGTCACGCGGGAGTATTTCGATCGTAATACCTAGTGTGACCAACTGTACGTAAATGACACGTACAGTACGTAAATTTGTAGCTATGTACTGTGTACCGAAGCCAACCAAAAAATCACGAAAATGTACGTTAATTGAATCGAAGAAATATTGTTGTACGTAAATTTTATCGATAGGAGCGCCCAACATACATACGTACATGCAAATTTTGACTAATAAAACCAAAAAATATTATAATGAATCAATTGATGGAAAGTGTAAACACCTCATTAAAAAATCGTCAAATTGACGATAAAATCCCAAACACTGGCAACCATTTGAGGCATAAAGTTGAAGTTTTTACGTTAAAAATGTCTGTGGATATCGACTAATAAACAGCAATAAAATCGTTTCCAAAATTTTTCTTTAAAATTTTGTGTTGCTACAATCTTTTGTGTAAATGAGTTTTTGGAAAAGTGGTCACATTAGTAATACCTATTTGCTTTTTGCATTATTTATTTTTGTTTATTTCCCTTATACTTTAAGCCACACAGCCTGTACGTATTCAATTTTATTTGACATTGACGACGTGACGCATTTGCCGGCGAACGCATATTGTGTAACTTCACTTTAACTCCTAAGCCAAGTAACATTGCCACTAAAACTTTAGTTAAAAGCTTATCAGCAAGTTAAAAATACGCTGATGTTAAAATTACGTGATTGGCGGGAAAATTTTAATCACGCACGTTCATGCCATTCAAAATTCCAATCACGCACTGTCACAGATGTTACGTGATTTTCCATCAAGACCGCTAACGTTCAAGCGTGAAAAAGCGTGACACGTAGAAAATCACGTGCTTGGCCTATCTGCAGGTCAGGATAACAAACTCGTAGGAAAGATCATCTCGGCGGTCGGTGAAATACAACAATCTCCACCCAAAGCTGAGCTAGTTCTGTCAAAGAAGCGATTTTGGATGCACAATTTTCGCATGTTTCCATTCTGAACAGAAGTTGCGATTATCAGATCACGGAAGTTGACTTTGACATTGTCCACAAGATATTGTATTTGATGTCGTCTCTTATGATCCCATATAATTATCACTGTATGAGAAAGATAGACAGAATATATCCCACACTTCCTATTCAAGTGCTTCAGAGAAAGCGGGTCCAATTTTGCGGGAACTTGGACAGCTCGGGGTAAATCCCATGAGAGAGTCCACAAGAATTCATCAGAAATTCAGGTTGGTTTAGAGGGATGCATTGAAACTTTTAGGTTTTGGAAGATTTTTTTTTTTATTTAAAACCCGTGATATTTATTAAACGATTAATTAAAAAAAATCCGAAAACTCAAAGACTATCGATATTTCCAAGTCATCTCCCAGTTTGAGGTTATACCTCTTATCTGTTGTTCAAAAATTTTAACGAACCTGTAAGGTCTTGTCTTTGTGTCCGTAACATCAGATATAAAACAGAAAGCCGCTACAGAAAATACACAATTGCCGCCCAAAATTGAGTGTGGCACCACGGCCAAAACGTAGTACCAAGGATTCACCGGTCGATAGACGGCTATTTGACAAATCACAGCAGCAATGAGGTAGGTGAAGGAGAAACCTATGGGAATAGTTAGTATGTATTTAAATAACGGTAATTTTAATAAAAATGCGCGTACATACATACCTATCATTGAAATGACCAACAACGGCTTACGGCCATAGTGATCCGACCATGAACCAATGAAAACGCCACACAACGCCGGCACAATACTCTCCAGCAAAGTGCGAATCATAAACAGATTTGCGACATATGGCTGCACTTCGGTTTCGATTTTCTATTACAGAAAGCAAGTGAAACGAAACTAAACAATTAGATAAATATTAACGTATTTACAAACACATATGAATATATACATACATACAGTGGTGGAAGATTTAATAGAAACTTTTTACCTTGAGAAGTTTTGACTATATTTCTTTTGTGTATTCGATGTTTGATATTTTTTTTTTATAAAAGTCTGTATATCAAGCAGCACATAAATTCACATTTCAAACTTTGTACAAAAATTATAAAAAATTCAACAAATCTTAACAAAATACCCCAAATGCTTCAAACTTTTCATTCATAATTTTTAGAAAAATTTTGTACCTTCAGTTTTGTAACCCATTAAATTTTAGTTGGTTTTTATATTTTTTTTTTTATTGCCGACGCGCACATTGTTTCGACTATATGGAGGCAGGTGGTCAATAGTTGAAATTTGGTAAAGATGGGATAATTGCCACGCCTTCCACTCTTGGGACGGAAACATTAAATTTGATCCGATTTCGATGAAATTTAGTTTGTACTCTTTCTTTTATTATAAAAACTTAAATATAAAATATGGGAAAGATTGAATTACTATAACGTCTACAACTTCCAAAAAATATTCTCTTTTCTCCCAATGTCTGGCATAATTTTTCTATTGTTGGAAAAATTATTTTCGCGAAATTACGCAAAAAGTAGCTGAAAATCGAAAATTAAGCAAATCGAAAATTATTTATATTTGCGAAGTCGTGCGAAAAGATCCGATTATATATTCGAAAACTACATAAAATTTTCTAAAACATACTTCTAATTTCAAGATCTGGCGAACCGGTACTCACACTTTTTTTATTAGTCATCTTTAGCATTTACGTTTCCAAGTCAATTGACAAGAAAAATAGGAAAATACCAAATAAATGATTGATACCTTCACCCATTTATTCCACGACACTTAAAGTAGATATTGATTAGAGTTGGAAAAAAAAACACTTGCTTTAATGGGTTCAGCGTCAAAGGCAACTAAACTCGGTATCGCGCCGATTCCAGTATTTTTTTTTTTTTTTTTTTTTGGAAATGGACCGATCGTGGAGAAGGGGGTTGTGTAAATGATATGAACTTTTGTATTTATGACTCTTATTTTTCCATCCCTAAACCCAAGTGGTTTATTTCATCAACTGTTACCATGACCTTTTTCCACCTGCCTCCATATAGTCGACACACTGTGCGCTGCTAAGCATTTTCTTCCACATAAAGTATGCTCGACAATGCTCGCCTTGAAATTCGCTATAAAACTGCAAACCCAAAATTGTTCTTAAAATTCTGAATAAAAAGTTTGTGGTTTTTAGGGATTTTGTTAAAATTTGATGAATCTTTATAATTTTTGTAAAAAAGTTTGAAATGTGGAATTATATGCTGCTTGTTATATAAAGACTTTGTTATAGCTAGACTTGAAAAAAAAAATTAAACATCGAATACACAAAAGAAATATAGCCAAACCTGGACAAAATAAAAATATTCTATTATTTCTTCCACGACTGCAGGGTATGTAAATATATAAATATGTGGGTATATATGTATGTATGCATGTAAAAATATTTAAAAATATTTATATATGTATGTAAATATATCGAGCCCTAACCGCCAAAATAACGTAAGCGACATTTTTTTCAAAATTTTCTTTTTGATGCAGAAACGTATCTAGAAGCTCTAGGAATATTTCTGCATCAAAAAGAAAATTTTGAAAAAAATGTCGCTTACGTTATTTTGGCGGTTAGGGCTCGATATATGAATACATGGTATTTTAACTTGATCGAACATATAGAGTAATTACAATTTTAAATACATACATACATACATACATATCTGAGGCATTTTATTAAAACCACTTAAGTGACTTTAGATGGTTGACTTTAAATTAATCAAGTAAAGAAGTATAAGTTCAAACAGTTTCGTTAATATGCTATGATATCTTGAAGTAATTATTGCACCAAGTTTGGTGGAAATCGATAAAGCGGTTATCGATATACACTTCTGTTGTCAAAAGTGGGTGGTTCTACGTCCATTTTCCAAAAATCTGTAATCTTGTTTCAGAATATTGTCGTTTTAAGCAACCATCTGATTTTTAGGGCAACCATCTGATTTTTAGGGCAACCATCACCCCTGAAAAAGCTTCAAAGAGCTGGGAAGGTGGCCTTTTTGCCTTACAAGAGTGTGACATTTGATGAAGAAACGAACACAAAATTCTCTCACCCTTTGCCTCTATTTTAGAACCGAACACGAAGAGAGAAAGGAGTAAGTAATCAAAAGGCAGCATTTTTTGGTAGAAACGAAGTCATTATAAGAAAAAAATTGTTTTCAACTTTAGAATCTGTTTTCTCGTCTTTGAATTATCATGCTGAAAATTGCAATACATATTTTTGTAGGAAACTAAACGCTCTAAAAAAAAACATCTTGCATCATTTTTGATAAACCTTAATTTTATGTCATTATAACAGTCTTTCTCCTATTTTAGGTAAAATAATTAAAGTTATTTTCAACTATCCAAAAGAGAAGTCATTGAAAAATTGACATGCGAAAACTTATAAGCAAGCTGGCGAAAAACATATGTTCGCGAATAACTAAAAGAAAAAATTGGCTTTGTGATTTAGCTATTGAAAATTTAATAATTATTGCTAGCATACAATGAAAAAGAGAGTAAAGCTATTAAGCACAAGGTTGGTTATGGTTGCCGCATAAAATTTTTCATTCATACCATATTTTTCTCTAAAGTACATATACCAAAATGGATATATGTAAATGCAGCCACCCGAAATGTTTTAATTATGTTTGAATTGATGATGGAAAAAATTAAAAAGTACATTTCATCACCTGATATGCAAAACGACGTAACAACATCGTAAATGAAATGGAAAAAGTCGTGGCTAATATTTTTATTATTTTTTCATAAAATGTTGTGGGGAGTTGTAGTTCGATGAAATCCATCATACATATATGTAACTCAAAAAGTGAAATTTGATTTTTTTTTTTTTTTGGTTATGACTTTTTGCATTTCAATGATTATGTTTGTTACGTCTTTTTGCATTTCAGGTGACGATTTGTAGCTTTTTGAAAATTTTGGGTTCAACCGCTGCCTGATTGGCCATCTGTTACCCCGCTCCAATCGTTTAAAGTATAAATTACGGTCCACTCTGGAGGAAGCTATGGCTCGCACTACTCGAACTGTTCAATATTTGAAACGCGTCCCTTGTCCGAGCCATTGAAAATTCCAAATACATGGAAACTGCGTACTGCAATCGTCGAATGACCAAACTGATTTGATCCAATTCAGCTTGGTTTTGACACAACTTATTTTCCTAACATACTCATTCCCCTCGCCCTTAAAATGAGCTACATAATAAAATAAGTATGGTCACATGTACATACATAAATGGTTTCTTCTGGAAATTCTCAAATTAAAAAAAAAATAAAAATATTTACTACATTTCTCGCAGATATGCCTGTAGGAGAGTTTTCTAAACCAGTTAGTCGTCATAAAACACTTAATTTTCACTTGAGGATTCAGTATTCCCAAATTCTCCACCGATATTATTTATATTCAGAATGCAAATGCTGCTTTGTGACACATTTACCAAAAATCGCTGGTAACTTCCTGAAAAGTATACGAATGTTTTTGAAAGCTCTATTCACTTTGAGTAACAATTTTCGAAATTTCAATCCGTAAATTCTCTCAAGGATTTGCCTTTTTGGGAAGGCTGCTCATCATCAATGGTCTTTGCAAATCGGCGCAAGTGCCTTTGTAACTACGCTACAGGAGATGAAAAGTAATCCAAATCNTTTGTAACATAGCCATGGCTACGCTACAGGAGATGAAATGTAATCCAAATCCACGTACATACTTCCATTTTCACTATTTATCACCATTAAAATTGACTATTTATCACCAAAAAATTTGAGCTAAGCTATTTTTAGCGATAGAGAGGACAGAACCGCAATTTTTGGAGATAGCTAAAAATTCAGAAAAATTTTAGCTTTCGTAGTTTAGCATTTTAGCATTTTGGCATGCTTTCCATAATTTTCGTCTTTCTTTTATAAATTGCAAAAACGACGCGTTTTTTTCTTCTAAGAGTTTCATGGAACTATCAGCAGCATGTGGTTCTCACTTATAGTTTTGTTACCCATTTAAAATTTTCCTTTAATTATTCGAACCTTACAAAAAAAAATGCACTTGAAACAAATACAAAATAAACCGGTTGCGCATACAACGTGTCAATAACGTTTCGAAAGTGTAACTTTGGTTTATTGCTGTCTAACGGTGTTTTTTATTTTACAAAAACAAAGTGAAGTTTATGTTATTTTGGTTTATTCCCTACAGAATGGCAACAAAAAATAATGTAAAATTGCCCTTACGAAATTGGACTTTCGCACAGCCGAATGAATGAATCGTTTGACCTAATGTGCACTGGGTCATTGTTAAATAGAAAAAAGTTGTGAAAAATATTCACTCGTTCACTCGTTTTATTAGCCAAGTACCATAACATTTGGTAGTATCAAGTATATTATTTTCACCAGCAAGAGATTTAGGAGAGAGCTTCGCAAATTATTCATACCTCAGAACCAATTCTTGGCTCTGAGAAAATAATTCCACTGAATTAGCTCACTTTCTCGATGAGCTACTGTACAACTGACCGTCCGTCCTCGCTGTTGAGCTACGAGTTTAATGGCTATTATTTTGCTATTTTTACAGGAAAAGAATACCTACATACAGGTTCATCAAATATAACAATAGGCAACATTAATGTTCATCCGAAACACTATTAAAAAGATGTTAACATTCAAAAAAAAAACGATATTTGTGAATTGACCTATTATTATTATTATTTTTTTTTTTTTTGTTGGCTAGTGTAACTAAATAGTCCACGCACGATTAAGATTCCTTTCAATAAAAAAAAAATAAATAATGACGTGAAGTGAGTTTTTCAATTTTAATTTACCATATCCTATAGCAAGCACAGACCAAATGTTATTTATATTTTTTATGAAATTTTTTTATTTAAATATTTACCGTCGCTTGTTCACTGGCGTTTTTTGTGCCTAATTCTTGGCAAATAGTCTCATTGTAATTGAATATCGTTGTACAGGCTTGATATATGATTTGATTGCGGAGAATCGTACCTTGGGAAGAAAGGAAATATAATTAAAACAAAAAAAGTACTTCGTTACTCAGCCACGATCGGATTTGGAAACAGTTCAAAAATATATATTTAAAAAAAGAGATGTATGTTTTTTTTGTATCACCAATTCTAATTACCGGATAGACTATGGGCAAACACCAACATAAACACAATCGGTTCTATGTAGTACATGTGGAAGATTTTGCCCCACTGCTGCAGCTTTATGCGCGCTATCATCGTGTTGGCCACTTTTTCCACCATTTTTGAATAAATAGTTATATATTTTTTTTTTATCTGGTTTATTTATTTAATTAGTAGATGAATAGTTACTTTCGCCACCACAAGAGTTTGTTTTCACTTTCGCGTCATTCGCCTTTCGGTGCTCCCGGATTCAAATTCAATTATTTAACTGTACATTCGAAATTGATTTCAATTTCAATCCGTTTTATGCCTAATGTAATACCTAATGTAGCTAATGCGGCAATAAAATCACAAACACTAAAATTAATATTTTTTTTTTTTTAAATTAATTTTTGATATACTATCTCCGGAAGCCTTCAATCACCTAATTGTATTTAAAGTTTTTGAACTTGAATTATGAATTTGATTTATGTAGCACTTATTATTATTTTAACAATAAAACCGCTCTTCAGTAATAGGTATTCGTTTCATAACCATGTAGAATGCGTCCGACTCCAGTTAAAGTGTCACATAAAGTGGCAAATATGTAAGAAAATATCGAGAATAGGATCGCCTTTTCTGTTTACGCTTCGCTAGTTCGCTAGTGCTGGTTCTGCGAGCTAAGTAGTTATTTACATGCAGGCGGCTTTCTTTGCATTTTTTCCCGTGTGAGTTGTTGGCTGATCATCGGACGCGCACACGCATCCACTTCAAGCCGGAATTAATTTGAAACTAACTTCATTGTTGCAGTTATCTTGAAAAAATCGTCGCATGTGAAGTCGCTAGCTACTTACTACGTTTCCATTCATACCTACATACATATCTACATACATACCTACATATATGTATTTGCAAATAGGTAAATATAGGCAAGCGTGTGTGTAAATAATAAGGTACGAAAAATCAGGCTTACATATCGCCGTTTAATGTACAAAACCCACTTATCAACAAAATGCAAAACTGTGTATAAATTATTTTCTGTATAGTAAAAACACTCATATTTCAAAATGATTCTCTTTTTTTGTTAAGCAATCGCATTTCTAGATCGTAAATTTCAGGACGAATGAATAAGGCCTGAGCCAAGAGCTTCGGTGAGCAAATACAAATATTGGCAAAAAATGTCAGTTAAGCGGTTTTGCAGTACGACGATACGCGGTTTTGTACTTTAAACGACGATATGTAGATTCACACATGCATACATATGTACATATAGGCCACCGTCTTCAAAAGAGTCACAACTCAAAATAATACGTTTGTCAGAAAATGCCAAAAAATTACTTCTTAGCACTTGATAATCATATGGGCAACGCCGACTTCACCTTGGTTTTTTTTTAATGAATTATAATAAAAATTTGCTTCAGCTTTTGCTGAAAGCTAAATAAAAGCTCTGTGTACTTTTTTAGTACATAATTTCAAAAACGCAAAATTTTGAGTTGTGACTCTTTTGATGACGGCTGAGCGGCTGATATCGCGCTATCAAAAGCGATCTAGCAGCTGAGCATCCGAACAATTAATTTTGCTTTCATCTTTTTTTTTTGTTTTATTTCATAGAAGATTCAGGCGTGAAGCTAAAACCAGATACACGATCAACTGATTCCGCCATAGGTGCTTGTAAGCTCAGGTATGGCGGATTTTATCGTAGACAGTGTTTGTAGTTTTTTTGTTTATTTGAGTAGTCCACTTGCAAAGTGCGCCATGTAAAATTTTTTCGATTTTTAGTTTTTGGTGGGTAACATACCAGTTATTAAAGTAGTTTCATGTCCACTAACAACCCGATGCAAAATCTTTTTATATTCTGTTATGGTATGTTATATTTTAATATTATTAGGCTCTTATTTATTTATTTATTTTTCCAGTTTGAAATCAAATTTATTTGAATGATTATACGAAATATAATTCGCACTGAGCATTTGAAAACACGTTTACATACCTGTGGCTGTAGCTGTTATTGGTTACATCCCAGAAGGTCCCAGGCTCGAGCGACGGTCAGATGCAAGATATTAAAATGTTAATACAAATTTTGGGGGTTATGTTTCCAAACTATAAAAAAAACATCTGGGAAGTGCAGAACGAAAGCGTATGCGTACGAAAAGAACGCTAGCAATTAACAGTTCTAAATTAGACAGACGAGATTTAGTTCGTTCTGCATCCATTTTCCGATGTTCTATATTTTTAATGGAACGTTTTCGTTTTCTTATCACATGTTCTGTGACTATTTTAGATTTAGCAAATTTGCCTATCATTGAAAAAAAATGGTCAAAAATAAAATAGGTCGTTCGACCTTTTCGAAAACGATGCCTTTTTAATTCTTCTTGCTTCTTGCATCAAAATCTAATATTTTTGAAAAATTGGACTTAATAACTTTACACTCTTAGCTACAAAAAGTACCACATTTCGCTGCTTTCGGGCCTGTGAGGATCTAATTACTAACGTACTGGTTCGTTTTTGGCATGAGGATCTCTAGTACGGAACTAAAAATTTGGTGTTATAGTGTCGGGGTTTCCCTGCAGGGTATTTTTTTTGTTTTAAACTTAGTTCGAGATCGTAGATAAATCCTTTATCAGTAACATGATCTATGTACATACTTTCATATCAGCATCCGCTCCATTAAACGCCGAGACGACCTTTTTACTTGTCTGTGTCTGGTTTGTATTTGCTACTTTTAAGTTTTTTTTTTAATGGTCTGGGATTTATACCCAGATAATTTACAATCTACATAGATAACATGAAAAAATAGAACAGTGTACTAGAAGATGTTAAGGTATGTATGTATATATACATACACATGATTGCAAATAGAATAAAATAAGATTAAATATTTGCTGTTTTAAATTCTAGTAGGATCATACACAGTACGCTTTGTTCCGGTTTCGTTTATCCACCGATGACAGCAGGTAATCGCTGATAATTGGTTTTGAATATTTATTTCCAAATCGATGCATAGAAAAAATTAAAAAACACTTGTACATTAATACAAATATTAGCACTTTTTCGCGCGGTAGCGAAACAAACAAATATGTATATACAAACATACATATGTATGTAAGTATCTATGTACATTAGACCATATCACGATGTATGGGAAAAAATAAAAAAGTTGAATTTGTTCTAAGAGATTTTGAACACCCACCAAGCGAGTATTTCAGGAGTGTAAAGTCTTTTTTTTCGGCACCCTTTAAAATCTGCTAAATTGGTTTTCTCCTATAACCTTTTTATTTTATGTACTTTCCATTTCTATAAATGATACGCCATAGTAAAGGTACATATTAAGAAAGCCTACGGTTTTTAAGTATATTTTTAAGCTTCTTCCTATTTATAACAGGCCACCGTTTTCAAAAAAAAAAATTTACTTTTTAGTTTGGCATAATCGGATTATCGCTTTAGGATAGGCTTTTTTTATACCTCTAAAACAGTATATATACCATTTATAGAAATCGCACATCAAATACAGAAGTTATAGAAAATAAAATTTCACACTGCTAAAATACTTCCGTTGGGAGTGCTTAAAATAGTTTGGAACAAATTAAACTTTTTTGTGATACGGTTTAATGTATGTATGTATGTATGTATGTATGTAAATAGATTGGGCTGTAACTATAAAGAGTCATGCATGAACAACTCATACAGTTTTTTTTTTTGTGCACGTATGTACATACATTAGAGTGGTCAAAAAAAAAATGTTTTCCTCTTGCCGAAAGAGGTGCTGATACAAAACCGTACGTTTCGTATCCATTTAGAGATATTAATCAAACAATTGGTTAAATAAACTAAAAACATTTCAAATTTAAATTATCTGAAAAAAATATCACAAGCTTCAGTTGCCATGGCAACAATAGCTTTTTATAAAAATCACCAATATTTTTGCCAGTTTCACAGCGATCCAGTAGCGCATTTCAATGTCATTGAGCACCCTGTATTGGTTGCAGTAGAAAACTGAAATTTGGTATAGATATTAAAAACTAAACTAAACAAAAACTAAGGAGGTGCCCCGTTTTCTAGGATGACATTTTTCCCGCCATAATAAAATTGAACCACTCTAATGTATTATATATGTTAATTTTTACACATATGTATGTATACGTATGTATACCTATTTTAGGCTTATAATAAATTCGGGACATGTTTCTCTCATTGAAACCGAACTTGCCGCAAGTTCAATGTTAAATTTCGCACATTAGTGCTTATTTAAATACTTGTAGAAACAATTGGATTTGGATTGGCATTTATGGGATTTTTTTCCAAACGAGCATATTTACATTTGTACATATATATCGTCGTTTAAACAACAAAACCGCGTATCAACAAAATGCAAAAACCGCGTATCAACAAAAACCACGTATGTGAGGTTGCATAAATTATTTTCTAGAGAGTAAAAACACTCATATTTCATAATGGTTCTCTTTTTTTATAAAGCAATCGCATGGTTTTGCATCTTGTTGATACGCGGTTTTGTACCTTAAACAACGATATGTAATCCTATTATTCATATCTAATTGCAGTGCAATCACAAATTTGAAAGAAATAATTAAAAATTAAAATAATTTCTATGGCCCGTACTCGTTAATTGCCGGGGATTCACCATATAAAGTTGGAATATTATTTACAGCTCACAGTGACTTGAAAATCTATCCTTTAAATAGGCCGAATTAAATTGTAGTATCTTTCGAATCACAGAAATATGTGGGTGCCCTTATTTTAGAAAGGCCTTAACTTATTTGCTTGCAAAATTTTACATTGTTCGTGATAGAGATCAGGTTAATATTGAATAGTGTAGCCCGAATACAAACGTGTTTTAATTCAATTGTGGCCTTTGATCCCCGAAAAAAAATTCGATTTCTTACCGTCAAGCCAATTCATTAATTATACGAAATGAATCGAAATTTGTTAACATGTACAAAATATATACATATGTATGTATATACAATGTAGGTATGTATGATCATCTCCGACAAACAGCAAATAATAAATCTTTACACTCAAATAACTAGTCAAATAAATTAATAAACGACACTTCACCGCACGAGCCAATAACCCAGCAAACAAAATCGCTAAGATAATAAACAAAGTTTTATATTATGCCGTATTAGAATATTTTGAACATCTCTGTGGTTTCAAACAAACATACTTATATTCGAGAGCACCGCATTACACAGTGTCGATAAATCTTCTTTGTTATAGAGAATGGTATAAGGAAATTTTACATTTTAGAAAAATCTTAGAGTTTGAGCAATTGTGAGTAGTTAAAAATTAGCCGAAAACTATTTCCAACCGCCAATTAGTGTATCCCCAATGTCTGCGCTGAAATTATGCCGCAATCAAAAAGTTCAGAAAAACATATTCCCAGGTTTGCATGCATATGCATGTATTTGTGGAGTACATACAGCTAAAGTCAGTAGCAAAAAGTCCGAATCAAGTAATTTCGGAGCTTTTAATAACTTTTGCTTTATACTCGTCGAAACTTGTTTAAATTTTATTTCATTTTTTTTTTTGACAAAAACAGAGGCTTTGGCAAGTAAAAAAACTGGTTAAAATAATTTCAACTCAATTAGAAAATATGTAAGTAATATTGTTTTTAACAAACCATAACTTAGAAAGTAGTATTAGTTGTAAATACATACATATATACAAAAAAAAATCAAATCATCATGGTCCGCTGGTTTTAATTATTCAACGCGAAAACAGCTTAATTTTAGAAACGTTGCTGATAACGCGCAGGAAACAAGCTCTTTTTACGTAAAATAACGCTGAAAATAGAATGTAGTTTTTTTTTTTATTAATTGAATGAAAATTAGAATAATCATTTTTCTAAACTATAAACTTACAGCAATAAGCACATTGCCAGTAGAAACAAGTTCGCATTCAGCAAATTGTAAAAGCCCGGAAAACTGATAAGCGTTATGCTGTATATGCTCGTATAGACAGGCGAGGCAATAAATGGCAGAAAGGCCTGTAAAACACCTTGAAAAGAGAAAAACTTTCCTAAAAGACAAAAAAAACAAAAACGTAAACGCAATACAATTTATTAAATCTCAGGACGACGGCCTTAATATTTCTAGAAAAAAATCTGGTTTTTTATAAATAGAATTAATTTTTAGATTAGATGATAGAAGAGTTTTAAAATGTTTAAAAATTTTATCAACGGAATCAAAACAATGAGGTTTTTTGAGACATTTTCAAATAGGTCTAGCTCACGTAAATCTTAATATATTCCCGAAATTTTTTTTTGCAGATCTCTTAAAATATAATAATAATAATAATAATAATAATAATAATAGTAATAATATATTATCTGGCAAGGCTCCAGGCCCCGATAGAATGCCAGCGGAGGCAATCAGGTTAGCAGCGAAAACAAGCCCTGACCTCCTGCTTAACATGTACAACAGCTGCTTTAGGGCCCGGGTCTTCCCAATACAATGGAAGAAGGCGAGGCTGTTGCTTATACCCAAGGGCAAAAGGGACCCAAACTCTCCTTCATTATTGTGGCCACTCTGCATGCTAGACACAGCAGGCAAGATGATGGAGAGTATACTCAAAATACACTTGACGTCAGCCATAGAAAACGGGGGAGGCCTTTCAGTGAAGTAGTCGAGGCGGTAAATAGAGCCGAAGAAACCTGCCACCAGGCGCGGCCAATAGTGCTGCTAGTCACACTGGACGTGAAGAACGCTGGAAGCCCTGGAACGGTCATTCAAGGTGCCAACATACTTATTAGATATGATTCGGGGCTACCTCAGAGACCGTTGGCTGTTGTACGAAACAACTCAAAGTCAGAGAAAGTGACGTATATAGCCCGGACCTCTACAACGCCAGGTATGATAGTCTGTTGTGCACGGAAACGCTGGAGAGCGCCTTTCTTGTCGCTTTCGCTGATGACGTGGCCGCCGTCATAACAGCAAGAAACATCCAGCTAGCACAGCTCAAGCTGAACCAGGTTATGCGCAGCGTCAGTGGGTGGATGAGCGATTACGGACTGCAATTGGCTACAGCCAAAACAGAGATCGTACTGCTCACCAAGAAGGGATAGGTTTACAAAGTACCTAGGGGTGAAGCTTGAAAACAAACTCACATTTTGGGAACACATTCATGGAGTATGTGAAAAATCCACGCAGATAACGGTGTCGCTAAGCCGGCTGATGGCGAATGTCTCGCAACCATGCCGTACGTATCTTTTGATGACAGCTGTTCAGTCGATGCTACTGTACGGGGCAGAAATATCGGCTGACGCATTGAAAGTCAAAAATACGGGATTCAAATGTCTTCGGTCCCGCGCAAAAGGGCACTACGCAATGCATCTGCATACCGTACAGTGTCCGCGGACACTGCTAACGAGCGAAAAAAGATTTACGGAATTATACCAGGTGCCGAGATAGGCCGAGCCGCTGCCGCGGCAAGGGCAAGCGAGCAACTAATCCAGTAGTAGCAACAAAAGTGGAACGCGAGCACAAAAGGTCGATAGACGGAAGTCGATTTCTACCTTACGTAATTGCTCACCGGTCATAATAGGTTTTATAATTTAACTTTTTTTGGTGAGGCACCCTAATGTACATATGAATATTCATACTTTGGAGTATGATGGAATTATACCAGGTGAAGTAATGAGAACGAGGGATTTTGGCAATGCCTTATTCGAAAATTCGCCTATAATTCAGCCGAATGTCAAAAACTAAAGAGGGACAGCTGTTTTATTACGTCACCTGTTTATTGCGCCATGACTTTGAAGTGCTTAAGAAAAACGCAGATGTTAAAAATTGATTTTCATTTCTCGACATTCTTACAAATTTTTTCCGTTTATTTTTCGCCATTATCGATGTTCATATGTGCATACTGTATAGTAGTACATCACAACAAATATAGTGAAGCGCGAAAAAATTAATATCCATTATTTAGTGTAACAAAACATTTTTCCAAAAACTGCCAATTTTTCCGTAGTTTTTCTCTTTTGTGCACCCTTCATTTCCGCCTAAGTATGTGCAGTTACATTAAAAAATTTGGTTTTGTCACTTTTACGAAGGTGCCTTTATAACTGCTTGTTAGTTTGCTTAGTTATCTATTTAATTTTAATTTTGGAAAGTACTATATACATACATACATATGTACATATCGCCGGTGATACTGCAAAACGATATATTTCAATTAGGATTCTTGGCACAGATCATTTAAGTACCAGAGGCAATAATTGACATAGAACATTTTGCAGTACACACTACATACATACATACATGCGCACAATGCGTGCGGTCGCAATTGTGTCTTGATCAGCATGGCGTATGAGTAATTTTCTTTGAGCAGCGCTGGCAAAAATATGCCAGGAAAAACTTTAAATAGCCAGTAAGTAATATATCTTTTATAAATATATACGTATGTACATATCAGCAATTGTGGTATAGGCAGCTTTTTCAAGCATTTGACATATTTGATGCCTTTTGCACAACAAGGCGCATCCACCAACAACAACGATTCGAAATGTGCCCGTATCTGAAGGTGAAAACTTTTATATAATTTACAAGGATCCTATGCCAAGCAAATTAGATCAAAACACATCAATACTTTGAAGTCTGCGTGCGGAACAGGGAAATGAAGGGGATTAGGTAGTAGATAATTAACCAAAGAAGCAGCAATTTCTTGCAATAGCAAAGCTCGGGAATGAGAGGAAAAATTTTAGACACTGGTGACTAAATACAGTACTTACTCAGGTAGAGTTCCTACAGCAAGAGTATAACCAGAGGAAAATTAAGCTTTTATTAACCTTCCTAGGGGGCAAAGTTCAAAACGGCGTACAGAGGAGTATTGGCATAGCAGCACCGATCAAAATTAGCTGTACGTTTTGGCCTGCCTTTTTCATCATTGATGGAAAGAAGTAAGCACAGCGCTAAGCATTGAATTGGTACAGAATTGAATGAAACACCCATTTGAGTTTCTCTGCAATTCTGTGATAAACAGGATGAAAAAACCCAACGAGAAAAAAACCTTCCTCTTCCCATGAACGAAAGACACAAGGTCACGCGGGAAGGAAAGAAAGAAAAAAGTTATTTTTTAGCTGCCGAAATTTCGACGCCATCTTTGTTGTAAGAAGTAAACAACGAAGAGAACGGAGAAAACCGCGAAATTGTTGAACGCATGAATAATCATTTTTATTATGCAAATTCTTCTATAAATCATGCCGTTGTGTTAAATTATTCTTTATCTTATGTGTAC
>NW_016159264.1:37487-48337 GCF_001687245.7 Rhagoletis zephyria | reverse complement strand
AAATTATAGCTGCTATGGCATAATATAGAGCATAACCTGCAAAAGGCTTAAGCGCTTAAGTAACAATTTATCTATGTGGTCATCATCGATTACCCACCGCTATATCCTGTGACCAAAAGTGGTTTGCGTCCAAAATGATCCGACCAAGCTCCGATAAAGACACCACAAAACGCTGGTATCAAACCTTCAATGAGTGTGGAAGTCATAAATATTCGAGCAGCATATGGTTGGATGGTGGTCTCTATGTTCTGCAGCAAATGTGGACAAGGAAGACAAGATAAAATGTACAATAACTATTTTATAATTATTTTTCTATCGGAAAGGTGGTACCTCAAGGGTGGTCCCATAATAATTTAGTTAACTTCCGATCATTGAATAAAAAAAGGAACAGTACTCATAAATTTGTATACGAGCATTGAAGTCGGTTGTATTTTTTGCTCAAAAACTACTTCTTTTAATAACGATTTTATAAGTCCATATCTGGAGATTTACATACATATGTACATGTTAAAGTCTTTCTTCCCAGTAGAGAAAATAGTCACCGGTGGCATCGCCACTACTGGGGATTTAGTGACATCGTCACACTTGCTGTGAATCCTAAACGACATATAGCTGACAATGACACTGGTGACCAAGTCATGCAGATGTCATCAACGACGAAATTACCATTTATATGAACAAGTCATGAACGACTTCCATACAAACGGCTAATGCAATGTAATGACTAATGCATGACATTCGCTACGGGGTTACTTTACCTTGACATTTTCTTATACTTACCCCGTAGCGAATGTCATACATTAGTCACTTAAGTGTCTTGTACAGCCATGTTAAGTCTTCAATGACTTTGGGCTCCGTTTATATGGAACTCGTTCACGACTTTTTCATACAAATGGTAATTTAGTCATCGATGGCCTCTGCACGACTTTGTCATGCAGTGATTATTGATGACATTCAAGCGACAATGTCCTGCAATGAACTTCTTATAAGTGACCGCTGCAAGACATTGTCTGTTATAAGTATTTGATAGGAGTACACCTGCATGACATCGTCACCAGTGTCATTGTCAGCGGCATATATGTCGTTTAGGATTTACGGCAAGTGCGACGATGTCAGCAGTGACCATTTTCGCTACTGGGTATTGTTACCGCACATACATAAATAGTTGTACCTACTTATTTCAACTCATTGACACCTTTAGCTTAATTAATCTGATAAAATTTAGCTGATTATTGAACATAAGATTTTTTTATCTGACATTTCTTATCTAATACTTATTCGGCTACAAAAATGGATCTCACACCAAGCTAATTTTGTTCATATATGATATATCTTTGCACACATATGCAAGTGCGTACACATTTCAAATTTTTCGAAGACTTGTACAACCTATGATTGCCTATGTACATACAAACATATATTGCTCTATTACTACAGTGTTTACATGAGGCGGTTTTACAGCCAACTTTTCGTTGAGAGCAACAATCGCCTGGTGTGAACGGCCATTCAACAAATCGCTACCAATTAAGTTGGGGTGTAGCCAACTTTTTATTCAACTAATCGCCTCTAAAATTACCTGGAAATTGGCATCATGTGAACACCGTTTAACGTTGCAAATGGTCTATTTACACTGAGTATAAAATCAACCAAACATTGATTAATTCTACCAAATTCAAACTGAAAAGGAATCAACGTGATTTTTGCCTAATATTAACAATGCCTTGGTTGATATTTTCAACACTGATTTGGTAATGTT
The DNA here is from genome assembly GCF_001687245.7 of Rhagoletis zephyria. NCBI lineage: Eukaryota > Metazoa > Arthropoda > Insecta > Diptera > Tephritidae > Rhagoletis > Rhagoletis zephyria. The sequence continues at coordinate 46,581 of NW_016159264.1, read as the reverse complement.
AACCACAGTTTTGTTTACATTAACCAAACTTTTGGTTGTAAATTTTTTCTTTTCAATACGCTTATGTTTTGCACTTCACAGATGCTTTTTCATAATTCGGAGATACAAAACAAAAATTTTTATTATCATTTTAACAAGTTGTCACTGACGAGATTTGAAACCGCATCTTCTGAATGTGTGCAAATAACAGTCAGCATCTCTGCACACTCAGCTACAGCCGCTTTATAAATCTGCTTTCAAATGTTGAAATTGAATCAATTTTCTTCGCCGTTTAATTTGGTTCTGCACTTCACAGAGGCTTTTTCATAATTAAGAAAAACCAGAAACAGAAAAAAATTAAAAATTATATATCGAAAACAAAAGGTACGTGTGCATTAGGGTGCTCCAAAAATGCATGTGAGAAACCCCCGCTGTTGGAGGATTTAAGATCTCAACAATTTTTATTGAGTTTGTGGCTGTTTCTAATGGTTCATATCACAGTGAAGAAGTCTGATGTGGAGATGTGGTGATAGTAGCTATAACTTCTGCCTATGTGTAGATTATTGTTGTTTTTCCACAACATTTTTTCATTAGAAACGGCCTCAATCTCAATAAAAATTGTTGAATATAATATAAAAAAAAATACAAAATTAAAGATATCCGTAAAACTTTTTTATAAAAATAGCCGAATGGTGACAACATTGTTTTTCCTTGCTATTAGGGGGGAACGATGCGTATGGTGGATTCAGCGGCAAATAGTTACCACCTTTTTAAAAAAAAAAGCGGGAGTCATTTGAAATAGCGATTCAAGCACAAATGAACTCTGTGAAGAGAAGCCAAGCTAAAGCCCTGTATGCAGCTCTCAAGAAAACGGCCAAGAAAAAATTGCCATTCGGGCATATATCTATGTTGCAAACCTGGGTTGCCTTCTGCTCTTTTTTCACAAAAAACTTTAGAAAACCGTAGTAGAAAGCGTAGTAAATTCCTTAAGAACTGCGTACTGCCTTAAGGAAATTTGACTTAAGAAAATTTCTTAGCCATTTCTTGTACGTCATTTTATATGGAGTTTTTGCTTTTCTTGAGAGCTGCATACAGGCCTTTGTGGTCGCACTCCTCCTAAACGGCTTGACCGATCTTTATGAAATTTTTTGTGCATATATGGTAAGTACGAGAATCGGATGTAAAGTATATTTCATGCCGCTAGGTGCAGGGGGCGTGGCACCTCCCATACAAACCGAATTTTTCATATTTGCATACCTCTGGCAGTGTTCACGGTAGAGTACTGGAATTTGGCGATTAGGATGTCCCTATCCTAAAAAAATTTTCTCTATTTTTTTGTTTTAAAATTTTTAGTAAATTTGTATGAAAAATCGAATATATAAAAATATCGTGTCGTAATTTCAGACATTGGTTCTAATAGAATCGAATTTAATGGACAGTCTTTTTGAAACCTATAATAAACGTTCAAAAATTGTATTCAACTTGTTCCTCATTTTTTCGCAAATAAAATAAAAACAATAAAAAATATATAAAAAACGATAAGTGTCCATCAATTCAAGGTGCAGGAATGGCATTTTCAGAGATAGTCTCTATCGAAATGGCCTAACATTAAACTAAGGGGTTTACGGGTATCAAAAAAATTAATTAATGGAAAAAGTACCGTGGATTTGTAAGGTTGTATTACAAGGCTGCAAAACGATATGTGTTCTTGTCGAATAATTTATGTAATTATGTCCTGAAAATTTGCAATTATAGAAAATTTTTTTATTGGTGTTGCAGGGCGTATGATGAACATTAAATTATTAAACTCAACTTTTTTACAAAATTTTTTTCCTACCTTAAAAAGCCTTCCATAATATTAAATAAACAAAAGTGTAGTAGTGTTTTGACATGTCCTCTCGGGTTGATTAAAGGAAAAATGTGGAAGAATTAATTAAAAAATTTGAAAAATATCCTTTGAGTTTTTTATTCTTTAATATCCCTATATATATTTATAAATTAAACTTAGATTCTTCAAATTGCATTCAGAACTAAAAATCTTGAAAGATTGTTTTTTTTAAAGGACATTTCTGACATTGCAAACGGACAATTGAAAATAAGAGTTATAACTAATATTGTTTTGAATTTTTCTTTTAATTAAATATATCCATATTTAGTGTAAACTTTTGGAAATATACTATAATTTATGCACCTTTGGAAAAAATTCCGACTACTTGGTAAAAAACTAAAAACGCAAGTTTACTAATTATTATGAAATGAGTATTTAAGTTAACATAACACGCGAACCGCACAAAGATTATTCTGATAACTTTGACCGCAAGTCGGCACAGGTTGCCGTGGTCCGATTTGCATAAAATTAAATTCGCAGAGTTTTTAAGACAAAACCAGTAAAATGAGGGAGTACCGTTAAAAAAACGCACTTTGTGTTTTGCGGGCAGTCTAATGTACATGCATACATACCCATGCATATTTGTTTCTTTTTTTTTATTTACTTCAACCCTTTCCTTATGCTAACATATTATGAGCAATTTAATTTAAGAAAATGTGCTTTGATTCGCATATTTATTGCAATAATTTAATCTACTAATTGCATATATAGTACATACATATGTATTTAAGTATTTATATATATGTATATATATAAGTATGTTTTATATGCCTAAGCAATCTGCCGGCAAATATTTTATAAATTCTCAGTCGACCTACACAAACTATATGCACATATGTATGTATGTATGTACATACATACATGCAGAAAAAAATTGCATTATTGTATTGGCACAGTGTGTCCCAGAACTTAGCATACATCTGATGTTTGGAAAATAGGAATGGAAAAATATGTACCTTCGTAGGCATTCAAATATTTTCGAACTTCCAGCGCTTCGGGGGGCAATTGCGTTTTTTGTACAATACGAAATTAAATATCTACATACATACATATCACGATGTAGCAAACAAAGGTGGCGCATCCGCTAGCCGCTGCTTTGCCGATTTTGATAATTCTCAAGTAAAAGTAAACAACGCCGCAGAAACTTTAAATCCACTGAAATTAACTAATACTTTCACAAAAATCGCCGTTATTTACATTTTCTTTACTAATTATTTTTATAAATCATATATTTTTTTTTTAATTTAACAAAATTAAACAACGTGTCCTATCGAAAAATTTAGTATTAAAAAATTTACTGTTTTGACAGTATGCTCTTATATATATATGCTCTTATTCGGCTTTGTTTACTCTTACTTGAGCAAATCTACTAGATCCGGGAATCAGAAGTGCTATAAAATAGTAATCCGAAAAATCGACAATGGTACTCTAATATACATACTAAACAGATTCGGCTTCCATGGCATAGTGGTTAGTGGTACCAACAATCGGTAGAGCCCAAGTACTCTTTTTGCCCGAGCAAAATTTTTAAAGCAGAAATGCATTCGCTCTCGCCAAGAAATGGCAAACCTCCGATTGCGAATCGAAGTCGAGGTAAAGATTTAAATTCCAACATTTGTGTGATAATCTGCAAATCTTTTGCCTGGAATAATTTTGGTGTGAGAATTAAACAACTATAAAACTTTCTACCTCCGAGTGATTTTTCCCAATTCACTAATTCCGTTTTCTTTTCTCCCGAAAAATGTTGCCTTCTCAGTGCCCTTTCCTTAGTATTTATGCGTAGAGGACACTGACACTGGCAAAACGCCATAAGGAGTAAGTTTAACAGGAAAAAAGTCTACAGTTCAGAGAAAATTTTTCATTCAGAATTTTTAGAAAGTAATTAGCTTCGTTAGCCATTTCTTGCCGAGAGCGAATGCATTTGTGCTTTTTAAATTTTGCTCGGGCAAAAGAGTACTTTGGCTCTACCGATTGCTGGTACCACTAACCACTATGCCATGGAAGCCGAATCTGTTTAGTTCGCTAAATTGGATAATAGTTAATTTCAGTGGATTTAAAGTTTCTGCGGCGTTGTTTACGTTTACTTAAGAATTATCAAAATCGGCAAAGCAGCGGCTAGCGGATGCGCCACCTTTGTTTGCTACATCGTGATATGTATGTATGTAGATATTTAATTTCGTATTGTACAAAAAACGCAATTGCCCCCCCAAAGCACTGGAAGGCCGAAAATATTTGAATGCCTACGAAGGTACATATTTTTCCATTCCTATTTTCCAAACATCAGATGTATGCTAAGTTCTGGGACACACTGTGCCAATACAATAATGCAATTTTTTTCTGCATGTATGTATGTACATACATACATACATATGTGCATATAGTTTGTGTAGGTCGACTGAGAATTTATAAAATATTTGCCGGCAGATTGCTTAGGCATATAAAACATACTTATATATATACATATATATAAATAGTTAAATACATATGTATGTACTATATATGCAATTAGTAGATTAAATTATTTCAACAAATATGCGAATCAAAGCACATTTTCTTAAATTAAATTGCTCATAATATGTTAGCATAAGGAAAGGGTTGAAGTAAATAAAAAAAAAAAAAACAAATATGCATGGGTATGTATGCATGTACATTAGACTGCCCCCAAAACACAAAGTGCGTTTTTTTAACGGTACTCCCTAATTTTACTGGTTTTGTCTTAAAAACTCTCCGAATTTAATTTTATGCAAATCGGACCACGGCAACCTGTGCCGACTTGCAGTCAAAGTTATCAGAATAATCTTTGTGCGGTTCGCGTGTTATGTTAACTTAAATACTCATTTCATAAGAATTAGTAAACTTGCGTTTTTAGTTTTTTACCAAGTAGTCGGAATTTTTTCCAAAGGTGCATAAATTATAATATATGTATTTCCAAAAGTTTACACAAAATATGGATATATTTAATTAAAAGAAAAATTCAAAACAATATTAGTTATAACTTTTATATTCAATTATCCTTTTTTTAATTCTGAATGTATTTAGAAGAATCTAAGTTTGATTTATAAAAATAAATAAGGATATTAAAGGATAAAAAACTCAAAGGATATATTTAAAATTTTTTAATTAATACTTCCACATTTTTTCCTTAATCAACCCGAGAGGGCATGTCGAAACACTACTACACTTTTTTATTATATACACTTTTGTTTATTTAATATTATGGAAGGCTTTTTAAGGTAGGAAAAAAATTTGTAAAAAAGTTGAGCTTAATAATTTAATGCTCAACATACGCCCTGTAACACCAATATAATAATGTTCTACAATTGCAAATTTTCAAGACATAATTACATAAATTATTCGACAAGAAAACATATCGTTTTGCAGCCTTGTAATACAACCTTACAAAGCTACGGTACTTTTTCAGTTAATTAATTTTTTCGAAATCCTTGCCAGAAATCCTGCCGTCCTATTAAAAATGTAAAGATGCATATTTACTAGAAATTCGTTTAAATATGGGAAACATTGAATTTTTCGCATTTCCAAAGTTTTCCTGGACGTTTTGGTAGCCCTAATTCAAGTTATTAACAAAAACTTTAACTTAAGGTCGGCACGGGTTATCGTTATCCTACGGCCATTAAACTTCATAAATATGTTATTTAGGCTAAAAAGTACAAATACCGAGGGTGTGCATATCAAAATTTGCAAAAAATTTTTTTCCATATATTCTTCGCACAGCCTAATGTACATACATAAAAGGAAAAAAAAGTTCGCCGTAAACCCCTTAGTTTAATGTTAGGAAATTTCGATATATATCTGAAAATACCATTCCTGCACCTTGAATTGATGGTCACTTATCGTTTTTTATATAATTTTATTTGTTTTTATTTTATATTCAAAAAAATTAGGAAAAAGTTGAATAAAATTTTTGAACGTTTATTATAGGTTTCAAAACGAAGTGCCATTGACATTGGTTACTGTGGTACACCAACTGTCCATTAAATTCTTGTACAAAAATATAATATGTTATCTTTCTCATGATTCCAGAAAATTATAAAAATAATAAAATATAAAATTATTAGAACCAATGTCTGAAATTACGACACGATATTTTTATATATTAGATTTTTCATACAAATTTACTAAAAATTTTAAAACAAAAAAAAATAGAGAAAATTTTTTTAGGATAGGGACATCCTAATCGCCAAATTCCAGTACTCTACCGTGCCATTGCCGGAGGTATGCAGTATGAAAAATTCGGTTTGTATGGGAGGTGCCCGCTCCCTGCACCTAGCGGCATGAAATATACTTTACATCCGATTCTCGTACTTACCATACACACACAATTTAATAAAGATCGGTCAAGCCGTTTAGAAGGAGTTCGACCACTAACACCGTGACTTGAGATTTTTTATATATTAAGGCCTTTATGCAGCTCTCAAGAAAAGCAAAAATTCCATATAAAATGACGTACAAGAAATGGCTAAGAAATTTTCTGGAGTCAAATTTCCTTAAGGCAGTACGCAGTTCTTAAGGAATTTACTACGGTTTTCTAAAGTTTTTTGTGAAAAAAGAGCACAAGGCAACCAAGGTTTGCAACAGAAATATATGCCCGTTCCATTATTTCTTCAGGAAAGAGTGAGGCAACAGGCTGTGAAGTATCAAAAATGTCAAAATTCCATGGGCACACACACGAAATAATGCCAATTTTTTCTTGGCCGTTTTCTTGAGAGCTGCATACAGGGCTTTAGCTTGGCTTCTCTTCACAGAGTTCATTTGTGCTTGCACGTGGTCCAAAGTTAACCGGCAACATACATAAAAAAGAAGAAGATAAAAATATTTCGATGAACTGATAGCCTAATTTTTTTTGGAAATCGGTCAGAAAGAGAAACTCGGCTTAGTTAAAATAGTTATTGTACATTTTATCTTGTCTTCCATGTCCACATTTGCTGCAGAACATTGAGACCACCATCCAACCATATGCTGCTCGAATCTTTATGACTTCCACACTCATTGAAGGTTTGATACCAGCGTTTTGTGGTGTCTTTATCGGAGCTTGGTCGGATCATTTTGGACGCAAACCACTTTTGGTCACAGGATATAGCGGTGGGTAATCGATGATGACCTCATAGATAAATTGTTACTTAAGCGTTTAAGCCTTTTGCAGGTTATGCTCTATATTATGCCATAGCAGCCATAATTTCGCGACTCTCAACTTCTCGCCTCGTTAGTCCGTGGTATTATTTATTAGCAGTGCTGCCACTTTCGTTGGTCGGAGGTAGTGTTACATACTCAGTGGCTACCTTTTGTTATATTTCTGATGTGTCTAGTGCGCAGGAGCGACCATATCGGTGAGTTTATAGGGATTTATCACTTCTAAGGCTAAAATCCGTTCGATCTGCTGCTTTCAGCATGGCAACATATGAAGCTGCACTTTTCACAGGCCTCATGACCGGATCATTCGTAGCAGGCTTTCTTTACGAAGCCTCCAATGCGACATTTGTTTTTCTAACATCGTGCATTTGCATTTTTGTTGCCGTTTGTATAATAGTATTCTTCATTCCGGAGAGTCTACATAGACGACGCTTTGATTTCACTCATAATGTTTTCGTAAATCAAACATCAGAAATTGGAGAGGAAGATCAGCAGCCACAGGCTGTAGGTGAGTCGCACCAACAAAGGAAATTATTCAATTTCGCAGCGGTAATGGAAATGTGGGAAACTTGTTTCAAGCCACGCGAACGTAACGATCGCGCCATCATTTGGCTAGCGGCGATTGCCCATCTGATATCGGTTTTTGTGTTGGGTAAGCAATTTATTTTAAGCACAGAAATAGTTGATTGACTATTTAAATCCTCGAAATGTGCGTAGATGGTTCTATGACAGTTTTTTATTTGTTCGCACGCGAGACATTCCATTGGACGATTAAGGAGTTTAACACTTTCGATACAATCAATATATTCGTGTCGCTGTTGGGCAACATCTTGGGTGTAATTATTTTAAGAAGAGTAAGTACTCAATGGGGCATTAATATATACATTGTTTGTGGTTTAACCCTATTCCCCTTTACAACCATTTTAGTTACTCAAGTTATCCATTGTCTATCTGGGTATTTTTGCATTCCTCAGTGAGTCAGCTGGCTCGTTGATCAGGGCATTTGCTAACACAAACTGGCTAATGTATTTATCCGTCGGAATCAGCGCACCGAGATCGATGGCTCATCCGATGTGTCGAACTATTGCATCGAATGTTTTGCCTGCTAACGAACTGGGTAAGAATTTGCAGTAAAGAGCTAAAAAGAAAACCGGAAATTCCGGTATGCACATAAGTATGTGGGGGGGGCGGGGGGGAGACAAAACGAAGGATACTTGTTAATTTTTTATGATATATTTTTTATTTAATCATTTTCACGCTAACAACGATTTTCAGCAAACTTTGTTAGATATTCGTTTTCTTCTTTAAATAGATCTCCAACTTCAACATCTTTCAAATCTTCTTCGGACAAGTTCTTTTTCTTCCACAAATTGTACCCAAGAATGAGTTCACTTCCCATACCTATATCATAGATCTGTTGAAAATGCTTCCAGTTCTTTTGTACCTTTTCACTGGCACACATACAATGGCCGCAATCTAGACAGCGAAAAAGCTGGAGTATTTTCATTGGAAAAGCGTAGTTGTAAAGAGACCGTTAGTTAATCCAGATACGGTATTATGATAGACCGTTGCCAGTACTCATATTCATTGCAAGATGGGGGTTACTTCAGTTTTTTTTTGTTTACCTTCCTCCTAGATCAGCTGCAATCATACGAGACTTTTTAATTAACTCCGTAGTGCCTCCTTCTTCATTCTTTCGATCATTCTTAACCACCTCCAAAATATTTTCAATATGCTGTTCAACGGCGATGAGGTCTATGTCTTCATTTGCGAAATGTTTGCTGTAGGTTCCAGAAACTAGCAATTGTCATCAAAGCAATTAGGAACATCGGCCTTGTTATAGCAGCACACAATTGATACGCAGACTTTCTTGCGGAAAAGTTTGGCTGAATTGACAACTTTTCTAAAGCCTTCACAACTTCAGGAAAATATTCTGAAAATTTCTTTATAGCCTTATATTTTTCCGACCATCTTGTTTCACACAAACGTGATATATCAGGAGCATAATTCTTGTGTGTCATTGATTCGCGAAAAAAGTGTATCACATCTTTAAGGGTAGAAATAGTACTTCTTATTTCT